>NC_079445.1:43015593-43136726 GCF_903798145.1 Danio aesculapii | reverse complement strand
AAAATAAATCAATCATATTTGTTCTATAGAGACCCAACTCATATCCTTTAGATTAGCATTGTTTCTTTTAGGTTGTGCAGTTTAATTCCCAGAATTTCTCCAAAGGATGTTGTATCACTGTAAACTTACTAGCTTTTTTGTTCACATCCATAACGTGTTTATTTTCCTCATTTATAATGTAAAGCATGTTTACAGATTGATATTTTTCTTATCCCATTACTCTGGTTAGGGGCTTTGAAAAATATAAGCAGATGTTTCAATGTAATAACATAAACTTAAGTAACATATACTTTCTCTTTGGATTTATGTTTGGAGTTTTTACAGCAAATGTCACATCCATAACGCTCTAATTGCTCAGAAGTGCCACGTCTATGATAATAATGATAACATTATTATTATAGAAGATAAATATTGCACTGCCTGTCACTGCTAGATATAAACACCACTCATCAGTCTTGGTAAAATATAATACACTTAATATACAATAACACTTTTCATTCAGCTCAACTAGCGAAGCTGCAGTCTGATATGGAGGCTTTGCGAGAGCAGCGAGAGAACACCATCACCACCACCAGAGAGGAGCTGTACAGCGCTCAGGAAGAGATCCTGGTGCTCCGGCACACCATGGAGGCTGCCACCGCCGAACGGGAGCGAGAGATCGCCGCTCTACAAGGAGACCTGAGCGTCGTCACTGCCGAGCTGGACAAATGGAGACAGACGGCAGCCAAATATGAAGTGGAGATCAGCAATCTGCAGGCCAGCTTCCAGCTCCAGAGCCAGCACCAGGAGAGAGCTAGCCAGCTCCAAGGTACTCTATGCTCTTTAAGGTTACAGCTGCAGTCTTGTTTTGATAAAAATTTGTAGAAATAAATGTGTTGGATAAGATTTGGTAACACTTTACAATAAGGTTGTATTAGTTAATGCTAGTTAATGTATTCAATAACATGAACAAACACTGACGTATACATTTAGTACAGTGTTTATTCATCTTCGTTAATGATAGTGTAATAAAGTTGTTTATTGTTGGTTCATGTTAACTCCGTGTATTAACTAATGTTAAGAAGCACAAATTTGGATTTTAATAATGCATGTTTAACTATGATTAATAAATGCTTTACAATTATTTTTCATTATTAGTTCATGTTAGTAAATGAATTGACTAACATTAACTAATGAAACCTTATTGTAAAGTGTGAACAGGTTTTCTGTGATTGCATTTCTATAATAGTCATTATTACACGCCAAACAGTCAGGAGCAGCTGTGTGAAAGATTCAAAGCATCTAGATGAGGCTGTTTTATTCGTTCTCAGGCTGTGTTGTTCGTTTTCAGTTGTTGTTGGAGAATAAAATACCTTGGACTGCTGTGATTCTGTTTCCATTCTGTGGGTCAAAGAAAACAAGTTATCATTTTCTGGCGAATAATGTAAGAAAGAATAATAAACTATGCTCCTGCAGGATAAGCCACTGTTGGCCTTTTTTCTTCTGTAGTAAATGAGTTGATATGAAATGCAATGAAAGCAGTGGCTTTTGGAGACGTGAGATGCTCTTTGGGAGTGCAGACGCTTCATGATAGTTCTTTAAGTAATAATAATAATAACAATACTGAACTACTGTGATGACGGACTTTGGCTAGGGCATTTTACGGTGGCAAAAGCATTACTGCGCCCCATCACACATTTTTAAATAATTATTTTTAAATTATTTTTTAATTATCAAAGGTTTTTCACCTTTAATTTAGATAGGACAGTGGAGGTTACAGACAGGAAAGTATTGGGAGCAGAGCGAGGGGAAGAGTCAGCAAAGGAACTCAGGCTGGGAATCGAACTCTGGTCGCAGTGCGCCTATATGTCAGCGCACTTAACCACTAGGCTACTGGCACTGACATCATCACATGATTTTTGATGCTGGGATTTGTTATGTAAATCTATTTCCATTGTAGTTCATACGCAATTCTTATCCGATTAAAAAAAGTTTATCCTGCTCAGTTGTGCGCATAGGTTTTTTTAAATGCACATTTTTTTATTTTTTGCATCTTGTCGTTTACTTTAAGCATTTTTTTGATGTGTTATTCCAGAATGCACATAAACATAGGCAGGTGGAAGCATAGCTAATGACAGCCACGCAAATGCAGCAAAACAATACATTTCATCTGCACAGAGGAGCCGATGCTCATCTCAAGTAGAGAATATCTTTCAGCAAATAACTGCAGTTACATGTTTTAAACAGAGATGGCGACAGAGGCAAAGCTTTAATTACTGTGAACCCAAACATTGTTCAGCGGTCAGGACAGCTTAGTGTGTCGTCATCTGCACTCCTGCGGTGAACCTGCCGTGTCCCTGATGTGCTGTTTGGCTTGAAATGTTCACTGGATGTCATAAATCAAGCTGACTTCAGAGGAACAATGGCTGAGATCATCACTGATCTGCTTCTCTGATCTCTCGCTTCACTTTAGCGCCTTTAATTCCTGTTTGGATACATTTGTTTCCTCTCGTTTGCTTAGTTTTCTTGTTTTTTTGCCATGAAACTTGAAAGGTTTAAGTTAAAGATGTTTAGATCTAAAAGGGGAACTGTCTGTTTTAGATCTCATCCATTGATTATAACTATCAACATTTGATTTAAACCAAGTTGCACTTTTTTTATATACCTTTAATGTTTTTCAATTCATCTTTATTTCTCTGGTGCTTTACAATGTAGATTGTGTCAAAGCAGCTTAACATAGAAGTTCTAGTAGATTGAAACTGTGTCAGTCCAGTTTTCAGAGTTGAAGTTCAGTGTGGTTTAATTTTCTCTGCTGAAAGTCCAAACACTGAAGAGCAAATCCATCGATGCGCAGCTCCACAAGTCCCAAACCGAGCAAGCCAGTGGAGACAGTAGTTAGGAACAAAACTTCACCAATCGAATGCTTAAAATCTAATTAAAACAAACTAAATTGATCAAGGACATTAAATACATGTTACAAACTGTTATTATTTCAATAAACTGTTCAATTGAATTTAGAAAAGAGTCACAACTATAAAGCAACACATCTGTTTCAACATTGATTATACAGTATTTATTGAGCATTAAATCCGCATATTAATTTTCAGGAAATATATATATATACGACAAATAAAATTCACTTTTAATAACCCCTTTATGTAGGGTCTCTTTATTTGTCTTTTTTTTGTCTTTTCTTTTTTTATCACCAAGAAAAGCGTGAAGCCAAATACCTCGGGGTGAACCCACAGAAAAATAATAAGCAAAAATACACTAACTAAACACCCAAATGAAACTTACTACACCTAATAAAATAACAGAAATAAAAATACAAAATCTACACTTATCTCCCTGACTAACAAAAAAACAGGTGAAAATATTTACAAAAAAGAAAAGCCCTGTATCTATTTACAATATTGACAATCAACAAACACACAAACCAAAACAAAAATAATAGTAAGTGGGGAAACACGGATGGGTATACAACACAAAGTCAACAACAGGAATAACTTTATCACAATCTCAAACAACACGCCAACAACACTCGCTCCCCCGCCCCCTACACCCATTGTTCTCTTTTTAAAGGACGCCCTGGGTAACCTCCTCCAATCCCAGGGCACGTCGCCTGCGTAGTTAGAGCGGGGCCTGCAGGTGGAAAGAGGAAGAGAGAGACAAACACACACAAACAAACACACCTCCCAACGCATATATATATATATATATTAGAGCTGGGAACCTACACTGTAACCAGCTCACGGTTTGGTTACGATTATCATGCCATAGATTCGGTTCAATTCGATATCTCGGTGCATCACGGAGCATTGACGATGCTTTCCATACACAGTTTTGTATTTTTTTCACAGCAGCAATTCTTGTCTTAAAATGTATAAATAGATTTATATACTATTTGTAACACATTTTTGTCCTTTAACACAAACAATCAGAAATATAAACTGTGCCTTTAAACAGCAAGAGCATTTATAGCAAATAAACAAATATAAATATCCCGCTCGCTCTCCGAGCCTTGTCTACCAAGTTCTCTTACACCTTTTCATTGGTCACACGCTCAACAGAAATTGGCTCTTGCGTGCTGCATTCTTTACAGATGAGTGACACTCATAAACGGCAGCGGCGATCACAGCTGATCCATGATAGACACGGTGGAGAAAACTCTGCAGACACGCGCTTGTGTCTGTATCCAGAAGTATTGCTGTAACAGCCGAGAGGAGAGGAAAAGTCACGCCAGCAGGTCAAATGGACCACAGTGAGAGAGCGAGAGAGAGAAATGGAGTTTACTTTCATTCTCTCAATCGCAGTGAAGGAGCTTCTGCTGTAAGTGTCAGTGAAAGACTGTCCAGAAAACACACACGCAGTAAAATTGTGCACAGTTTCTGCGTTTTAAGTAGTTGGAGCGTTGTAAATACTCGCTCGCCTTCCTCGCCATAGTAAGCTACGGCGACATAGCGCAATTGAGATGAATGACGTCAGTACATAATAACCGGTTATGATTATTACTGAACCGATACCGAATTGTCCGCGTCTGCATCGCGGTGCACCGAAAAAACAATTTATTTTGACACCCCTATTATATATATATATATAAATATATATGTTTGTATATATATATATATGTGTGTATATATATATATATATATATATATATATATATATATATATATATATATATATATATATAACACGTTGCAAAAGCAATTCAGCATTACCAATGACTAATATTTGTGAAAAACTAATACATTGTCAGCAACACTGTTCATTTAGTTTATAACACAACATTAGCACATGGGTACACACAGTACACCAATTCATGGTAAGTTATTTCATAAAAACATAATGCACGATCTTTATGATGTGCAGGTCACAGTTATTGCTCACCTTGGTTATCAGAAGTCTCCTCACACCGGGTGTATCTTCACCGCGCTCACCTGGGATGATGTTTACACATAAAGTTTATTGCACCTCTGCGGCTGCACACTTGACTGTTTTGGTCGAACTAGTTGGTGCAACCCGTACTATAAACAAAAATTGGTACAATCCCAGTACTGAGTTGCAGCTGGAAGGGCATCCACTTCGTAAAACAAATGCTGGAATAGTTATCGGTTCGTTCCACTGTGGAATGCTGAAGCTGAAGTATAATGATTGAATGAATGCATTTATTACAATAGAAACATTTATTTTTCTTGTTAAAATTGCACAATATTACTTATTTATGCTATATTGTTGGCCAATTGAATGCAGGTGTAGCCAAATAGATTTATATATATATATATAAACAAGCTAGTGAATGTTAAATGGGGATCTTAAATATAAGAGGTAAAGTGTAATGTTTGCTTTATTGGTTTTATTATGAATACAATGCATTTTGAAATATTGATTTGCTATGCTTTCCTCTTATTTTATCCTAGTCATTAAATTCCGGAACATTCCTTTAAGTCTTTGCATTACACAAGTGATTTCTCCACATATCACGAAGACACACATGCGGTATTAATTTGTCCTCCTTCCTGGGGTTTATTTTTTTTCTCTCTGAGCTCTCTTTAATGTGTCGTCCGGAGTCACGGAAACAGTTTTACTATCGTCCTTCCTGCTGAGTTTATTTATTGTTTATTAGATCCTTGTTCTGTTTTTCACAGAACAATGTATATGAAAGCGTTTGAGGGGGCTTCTGAGGTCTTTTAAAGTCATTTTAGGGTGTGAGAAATCTCAAGCAGTAAAGCATGGCAGGATGAAAATAATAGTGATGTACCATAGTAAAAATGTGGACCCAGACCTGCTAAGCTGAACGCCACAAGCAATTTTATCTTTTAAAAAAGTCATGCAGACGGTGCCAGTGGTGTAGTGGTTAGTGCGTCGACACATGCACTCCGATGCTCACAGCGACCCGAGTTGAATTCCCGCCTCGTGGTCCTATGCCGATCCTTCCCCTCTCTCTGCTCCCCATGCTTTCCTGTCAATAATCTCTACTGTCCTATCAATTAAAGGTGAAAACCCAGAAAAAATAAAATAAAATTATAAAAAAAAATAAGTCATGCAATTTATGAAGTGAGACCACATTTCTGATTCTTGTTTAATTTTGACTTGAGTGATGAATTGTGCTCTGACTTTACAATAATATTTAATGCATGTATTTCCTAACTTGAATTAACATTAGTTCATGCACCATGAGTTAACATGAACTAACAATGTATTATTGTATTGTAAAACAATGTAATTGTATTAACAATGACTGTATTATTATTAACTAACATGCACAAATGCATTTTTTAATGATATTAGAGAACATTTTTATTCTGAAAATATATTAATCTGAGTATTTAAAAAGAAAAATATTTAAAAAATGTCTCCTATAAGACTTGTAGAAGTTTTATCATTGACTAAATTAAAAGATCTTATGAGTTTTTATTAGCATTGTTGTTATTTGTATGATTTTTGTATAATGCTTGTCATTGCAAATTATGTTTTTTTATGTTTTTACTTGTATTTATTTATATATATATATATATATATATATATATATATATATTTTTTTTTATATATAATTATTTATATTTATTCATATTTATTCATATTTATATATTTATTCATATATATATATATATATATATATATATATATATATATATATACATACAGTGGCGATCAAAATTAGAGAACAATTTATAAATAATTGAACAATTCTGAAATAACATCATCTTCACTGCTCAACAGATGGAGTTTTTGTCCCGTCTATACCATGCTACCAGAACACCTTTTCCACAAAATAACTAAGGCGTTTCAACAAAAAACATTATTTTGCAGAAAACACACTGATCAAAATTAGAGAACACTTTCAGATACCTCCCAGTTATTGGTGTTAATCTGGCACCTGGTGCTAATTTCCTTGATTATCTGTCAACCCCTGTTTACCTGGCAGCCTAACTTTCAGTTTCACTGACTCTGCAAGATGGTGGGCCATTCTAAAGTGACTGAAAGCCTCCGGCAGCAGGTTGTCCAGATGAAAGCCAAAGGTATGACCCTATCAGCCATAGCAAGACAAGCTGGTCGTTCCAAATCTGTTATTTCAAGAATATTGAATCTTTACATCATCACAAACTCATTCAAGTCCCCCAAGAAGGCTGGTCGTCCACGGAAGACAAATACAAGAGAGGACAGGATACTGCGGAGGATCTCAATGGCCAAGCGTTTCCACACTGCAGCTGGAATTGCTCATCAGTTCAGCGCTGAACAGGGTAAAGATCTATCTCGTCATACAGTGTCTCGACGTTTAAGAGCATTTGGACTGAAAGCCCACTCTGCAGTGACCAAACCTCTCATTAGCAGGAAGAATCAAAAGGCTAGACTACGCTTTGCTGAGGAGCATGTTGTGTGGACAGAGGAGAACTGGTCCAAAGTTCACTTCAGTGATGAAAGCAAGTTTAATCTATTTGGGTCCGATGGGAAACATTATGTTCGGCGAAAAACTGGAGAAAGACTGAACCCAAAGTGTGTAAAGAAGTCAGTGAAAAGTGGAGGAGGAAGTGTCATGGTTTGGGGTATGTTTTCTGCAGCAGGAGTTGGGCCTCTTATACAGCTACATGGCAGAGTGAATGGAAATGTTTATCAGAACCGTCTTCAACAACATATGGTTCCTTCCCTGCGTTCATCACCCAATCAGCCCGCAGTATTCATGCAGGACAATGCTCCATGTCACACAGCAAAACGGGTAAAGCAGTTGCTTGAAACTGAAAACATTGAAATAATGACATGGCCTGCCCAGAGTCCTAATCTCAACCCAATAGAAAACCTCTGGAAAATCCTTGGCGACAAAGTTATGGCCAAGAAACCCACTACAGTCACTGAACTGTGGAGAAGACTGGAAGAAGAGTGGACCAAAATCACACCAGAGCAGTGTGAGAGACTAGTGCTGTCCTGTGGCCGCAGATGTGCTGAAGTCATTCAGAGCAGAGGCCTGTACACTTCCTACTAATTGCTGACTGTTGTCACCTTCAGAAAAATTTGCTGTAATCTTTTTCCATGCTACAGTCATTGTTGTTCTCTAATTTTGATCAGTGTGTTTTCTGCAAAATAATGTTTTTTGTTGAAATGCCTTAGTTTTTTTGTGGAAAAGGTGTTCTGGTAGCATGGTATAGACGGGACAAAAACTCCTTCAGTTGTTGAGCAGTGAAGATGACGTTATTTCAGAATTGTTCAATTATTTATAAATTGTTCTCTAATTTTGATCGCCAGTGTATATATAATTTTTATTAATGTTTCCATGAATAAAGCCAATGCTGTATATAGTCAATGTCAGTTTTATTTATATAGCACTATTAAACACAACCAAAAGTGGACCAGTGTGCTACACAATACAAGTCACAAATAGAAAGATAATCAAATATAGCTAAAACAAACAATTCTCACTGATAAAAGGGCAAATCACGAAGGGAAGATTTCAAACTAGTTTTAAAAACAGACAGAGATGATATAGGTCTATTACAGAGGTGCAGAGCCTTCCACAATGTAGGACCAGCTACTGCAAAAGCATGGACTGCATTTCAGCCTCGACTTAGGGATGCATAATAATCTCTGTTTTGATGACCGAAGAGATCGACCAGGCTGGTGTTCAGTCAACAGGTCTGACAGATAAGAAGGAGCCACGCCATTTAGTGATTTAAAAACCAAGAGAAGAATTTTAAAAGTGACACGATAGTGTACAGGCAAACAGTGCAAAGAGCGTAACACTGGTGTGATGTGGTCTTGTTAGTACCGGTTAAAAGCCTTGCAGCAGCATTTTGAACTAACTATAAAAGGGATAGAGTTGTCTGACATCCCAAAATATAGTGAGTTACAGTAGTTCAACCTAGAAGTAATAAAAGCATGATATAATAGGTCTCTAGATAGAATAGGTTTGACTGTTTTTAAGAGTCGAAGCTGAAAAAAGCAGGATTTGACCACTTCTTTTATCCGTTTATCAAATCTCAAGCCATCATCAAAGATAACACCCAGATTTTTTACTCGAGGCTTTACAGAAAAGCTTGATTTACCAAGATTTACTGTTGTTGTCCAAGGAGAATATGATGGGCCGAACACAATTATTTCAGTTTTACTCTCATTAACATCTAGAAAGATCAAAGACAACCAGGCTTTCACATCCGACAAGCAAGACATAAGAGTCTCCAATCTCTTTTTTCTAAGGGCAGGTAAATTTGAGTGTCGTCCGCACAGCACCAAACGATTTTAGAAACACTTTAGTCTGAGTAAATAGTGAGGTTTGATTGAGTTATTTTGGGGTGAACTGTCTCTTTAAGTTTTATTTAAAGCCCTGAACAAGTACATGGTTGCATTTGATTACATCGGCTAATACTTGAAGGTGAACTTTCTATCTCTGTGTGCATTTGTGTGTGTCAGGTGAATTGGAGAAGCTGCAGGCCGATTGCTCTGGTCTACAGAATGAATGTGACAGTCTCCGGGCTGAGAAAACCACACTGATGCAGAAACTCCACAGACTAGAGGAAGAGCTCGACAGGTGAGTCACACACACACAATGGCGTTTACATCATTACACGCACAACTAACGTGAGTCACCGGGTTTTAAAATGTGTTTTGTCTCTGATTCCACACCTGCTCTCTTAAACGGAGAATGCTTGAATCACTCACCATATTGTGCAACATCTGCAGCACTTTGTATTTACAAAAGACTTGTTAAATAACTGTTGACGGGTTCTATTGAAGTGCTTTTGTGCTTAAATCCTGCTTTAGGCAGTGTGTGTGTTTGTCTGTGCTGACGTTATTGTTTAGAAGTCACCGTTATGAGCTCATCTGTTCTGAAACTTCATGTCCTCTCGTTTACTTTATTATTGGGAATGTTTATGATGTTCTACAACATACTTTTTTGTTACTTTAATTAATGCAATCATCAATGAAATACTAATGTCTCACAGATCCTGCCTACGTATAATTGTTTTTCTCATCTTGCTTTTCTCGTTGGAATAACAATTGAACAGTTCATTTAAGCAAAATTGAACTTTCTCATGAACAAAAATTACGTTTTTTTTTCTTCAAATATTTTTGTTTTCATCACATTTATTTTTTTACGCACAAAATAAAAAAGCGATAAAACCAAAATGAATAAAGAGCTTTAAAATGAGTTGTCTGTGTGGGCGGAAATTACACAACCCCTCTCTGCTGATTGGTCAATCTAATCCTAATGCCTCTAAGCTAGTTTCAGCACTAATACCCATCGTACAATATTGTCGGAGCAAAAAGTAGGATCCCTGAATGTAGGAATGACACGTGAATCGTTTCGATTTCTTCTAAATCTGCTAGTTACTTTTAGTCTTTAAAGGGTCACGAAACATGAAAACACATATTTTGAGCTGTTTACAGTCATATATGTGTCCCACGCTGCTATAAACACTATTAGGACACACATATTTCACAAAAAAAGTGAAAATTGGTTGTTTTTGCGTTATTTTGAGCAAATTCTTTTAAAAAAAAAGGTTTGAAGCTGCGTCACGGCGGTTAGATCCTTGTGTGTAATCCAGCGTGGAGAGTGGATGTCTGTACTGGCGAGTACATCATGACGTCTCTGAGTGTGCAGCATTAATTCATGAGAAAGACTTGGTTCAAACCAATCAGCGCGATCTATCGTGTATGCGGTGCAACTTCATTAATATAGATGATAGCTTCGAAGACTGTTTTTACCTGTTACAGTGTTCAAACAGCAGAGAGACGACATGTTGTGTTGCCAAAACAAGTGGAAGAAGAAGTATTGTTTGAAGACATGGGTCATAAGTGTTGTTTGTAAATGTGCTGCAGTGAAGGTTTTGTTTTCAATTCCTGCAATGAGAGCGCAGCTGGACTCACATGTGGACTACAGTCCACGCGACAGAAATGTGTTTGTAAGGAACATTTTTACCCGAGAGCTTTTCGCATCTGGAAATGGTGAAATCCAGATTGGCTGCTCGTCTCCTTTTAAAAAAGACGCAGCTCCAATTGGTGTTGATTGTCCTGTTTACAGATTTGGTAAAGTTTTTAAAGACACAAGTTTACAGTAATTATCGCTACAATATTATGGACTGAAGATCCACTGTAAATGCTGCTCTCCGAAAGTAAACATGTAAACACCTTAAACTATTACAGTAGTGTAGAATTTTCATCGTGTTTTGTGACAGAATAGTCTATACACACACAGCTTTTGGACGCTACCTACCGAGTGTATCTAAGTTACTGAGATATGCGGAGGTTCTTTTCTCCCATTTGCCGTATCAAATATTCCATTAAAACAACACTCTTCCAGCAGTTCCTCACATCCAATATCTCGTTGGTCACGGGGGGCATGCATGTAATGTTCCTGAATAAAAGTGAAAGTGCCAAACTGCAGTTAATAATTAATAATTTGTCAAATAATTCGATTACTGATGTCCATGTAAACGCAGTCACTGTCTTTCTCCCCTGCGTCTGTGTGTTTGTTTTGCCTCTGTGAAAATTAGCGCGTGCCCAAACAGTAACTCCTATTTTTATGCAAAACCTTCCCTCTGTCCCTCCCCCGACACTTCCACCTAAACAGAGCTGGACTCACCCACTTTCCTGACTTTTTCCCAACTTGGAGTGTGAAAACACCCTGCTGAGACGGGGGGGGTTTCATGGCCCTTTAAGGGATAGTTCACCAAAAAATGAAATTTTGCTCATGTACTCACCCTTAAGTGGTTCTATACCTTAATGAGTTTCCTTTTCTTTTATTATATATTTAAAAAATGCTAAAAACCTGTAACCATTGACTTCTATAGTGGGAAATACAAATACTATGAAAGTCAATGGTTACTGGTTTACAGCATTTTTCAAATAATCATCTTTTGTGTTCAACAGAAAAAATAAACTGTTTTGAGCAAGTGAAGGTTGACTAAATGCTGATTATTAAGAGTTTTTTGGGTGAGCTATCACTTTTAGATGTTTTAAAAATACATTCTTAGATTTATTGTACTTTTCTCTGTATCGCAGCTCCAGAGAGCGGAGTGCGACGTTGAGCAGCAATCTGAACGCTCTGGAGAAATCCCAGGGTGATCTGGAGAATAAACTGGGCTCAATACAGGACCAGCACCAACAGGACGCCAGCAAGCTGAAGATCCAGCTGGCCCAAGCCGAGAACCGCACCAGAGACCTGCAGAAGGAGGTACGGTTAACCAAAGATCTGCTCTCTCTCTGTGTCCAACAAGACTATTTATTGGAGCAAGGCTGCAAAAACAGCAACAATATTAAAGGACTCCATATACTCCATACAAAGTTTCTGTTTGCTCTTTTGAGTGGTAAAATGAGGTATATTTCTGAACACCAGTATACAATATAGGAACACCCAGATGCTTTGTTTAGATGAATATGTTTGCAATTTGCTCTCAATAACACAATTATAATGATAGCATTTATAAATGGTAGTTAAGAAAGCATCTAATAATAGCGATTAGAGCTGCATGATTAATCGAAAAACGATCACGATCACGATTCGACCCCCTAGACCAGGGGTCACCAATCTCGGTCCAGGAGGGCCGGTGTCACTGCAGGGTTTAGCTCTAACTTGCCTCAACACACCTGCCTGGGTGTTTCAAGTATACCTAGTAAGACCTTGACTAGCTTGTTCAGGTGTGTTTGATTAGGTTTGGAGCTAAAATCTGCAGGACACCGGCCCTTCAGGAACAAGTTTGGTGACCCCTGCCCTAGACGATCTTAATCCAGCATTTCTATGATTCTGTCAATCATATTTTCAAGTTCAGCAGAGAAGCAAAGGCGGCCGCACAGGTCTTCACGTTGTTTCACATACATTGCTCAGCAACGTGGACACCTCCAGATGGTGTTGAAAGTCAAAAACGGTATTTATAAGGTATAATTCACCCAAAAATGTAATTTCCGCTTCACCAACGTCACCAACACGTCACCACTTAACAAGCGGATAAGATTCTGATGGTATGATAACCTTGGATAAAAATATCACAGTTTCACTGTGCCACGGTAAGTAGCTCACTACTGTAAAATATATTCTTTTTTAAATGTCTAGGTAAAACTTTTTCCCCCCTTTGAAAACAATATATTTTATTTTTTGAAAGATTTATGATATTTTGGAGCAGTAAACCCATCAGGCTATATAATTCAAATGAATCTTTAACTTCTGCTGTCTTCATTAGTTTCAAAAACACTGATTTCTTTACAATTTAAAACGGCTTCTTTGGATATTTTGTTTTCTGCTGGGGATACTGTTGTCCTAAAACACAAAAAAGAGTAATAAAAAAACTTACACACACCTTAGGAACGGTATTACAGAATATTTTGGTGGTTTTAAAACCTTGACTTTTCCAAACCGCGGTATACCTTGAAAACGGTTATCGTCCCATGCCTATTCACACCTCTATTGCTTATATTACTAATGATTACTTATATTACTTACTAATATGCTTACTATGCTTACAATATTGTTCTGTACTATGTACAAGAACTTGTATAGTCTGTCTTAGTCTGTCTGTCTCTTATGTGTGTAGCATATCTATTGTTAATAGTTAGTATAGTAAGATTACTGATCCGGTATGTTTGTTATGTATAGGTTTAAAATAAATGACAATAAAGCTCAATTTGACTGGACTTAGAGTTTACTTTCTCATGTCAACTTAGTTTTTATAGATCACAACCTTCACGAGGGAAGAGGCGCATGCACTTTTCCACCCTTGTTTTTTTTTTCGTATGCCACATTGATAAATAAGACCCATCATCTAAAGTTAAGACCTAAGATAAGAAACTGTCTGTAATGTGCCTCTTGGAGACCAGACAAGCTTTTGAATATCCTGTAGGCTCATTTTTGGTGTATTGATTTGACGAGTGTGTCTTTCTTTCTAGTACGATGACACTCAGAGTCTGCTGTCTGATCTGCGGCAGCGCTATGAACAGACGGAGCAGGAGAAACGCTCAATCAACGATGAGCTTGAACAGTGCAAAGTCAACCTCAAACTCCTGCAGGACAAGGGCAGCAATGTGAGTCCCACAACATTTGCAAATCCTAAAAAAACACACATTGCATTTCGAACAGAATTGAGATCAAGCTCATTTAATTAGCTGTCAGTTCCATCACACCATTTAAAGCAGATGTCAGCATCCAGCGATAGATCTTTCTTCAGTTATGCACAGCTCTAGAAAACAGCAGAACACATATACAGCACAGTTTTGTGAGTTGTTAGCAAATATTTTTTTGCTAACGTCAACATTTTCAGACCCAACAAGCTAGAGAGGCATAGAGAAGAGGGATCATATGTGCATTCAAATGTTTTTAAAGACATCTGCATTTGTAAAATCCCAATAGGCTTTGAGAGATTTTGATATTGGTTTGTTTTGTCCGCTTATATCAAGTATAAAGTGCTCCGCATAAATGATTACACCCTTTATAGAGCTCTCTTTTAAGTTCATATTTTCTATAGGATGCTTTACAGTAATATATTTGTGCGTGTACATTAGATTAGTCAGTACCAAAGCCAAAACTGGAACAAATGTAATATTATATAAAATAAAATAAAATTCCCATTAATAAATGGGAATAATCAAGAGAAACATAAAAAATAGTTTAATTAAATGTATTATCTTTCTATTCCTAAAGATATTTTGAGACCAAACTCTTATTTTAATTGATATATAAGTGTTTATTACAGTTTTTACTTGAATGCACCATAAATTATTGGCTACATTCACTAAGAAATGGGTGCAAATACTTAATTTCAAAAGGGGGTGTACTTTCCTTCAAAAGATGCTGAGCAGTGTATATGGGTCAGAGACAAGTTTTGGTGTCCATATCAAATTTAATCCATAACATAACATAATAAAATATAATATATAGAATAAAATGTATAATATAGAGCATATGGAACTCAAGTAATGTGCCATTGTTTTAAATTGCATAATAAAATAAATAAAATGTTTGTAAAATAATGTTGAAAAACTATTCATTGCTACAGATATATTTGTGAAAATTAAACAACAAACTTAATCTGACCTGTACTTTAGGGCTGGGCAATACAGCCTTTTTTAAAATCCCTGATTTATTTATTTATTTTTAAAAAAAAAAATCGATTTACAATTTAAATAGATTTTATTCCCCTCACAAAAAGTGCTTGGAGTTGAAGGTTATTATTCTATATAACCTATATAACCTTATTATAATTATCGTTTTTCAATTATATTGCAACAACTCTTATCCATTAACGCGAAAAATACATGGTGTGGTGCGCATTTTCAATCGTGCCGTTGAATGCGTGACTGAGACCCCTGAATTATGACGGCAGGTGTGTTTCTTTTTTTTTTAATCACTTCAAAGAGCGGGACCACGGGAGCCCAGAGGGGAGCGTCACGTGTTAGGGTGAAAACCGATTTTCATTCAAACAAATTGATCTAAACTTTAGATTGGAGTTAATCGATTTATCGCCCAGCCCTACTGTACTGTTTTAAAATATATAATTAAAAGAATGAGACCAAAGTAACTTTTTCAAATATTATTTTGTAATGATTAAAAATTTGATCTGTGATTTGAAGGATAGTAGTCTGAAGATGTGAAATGGCAAATTAATATTTCATATATATGGCACTGTGATCCTTAAATTGAGTTACTACTATAAGTCTAATAATGACTGACAGTATTTTTGGTTTATAACCAAGCAGTCACTCTGAATGACATTGCAATGAGTTGCTTTATTGTAAATCATAGTAAAATCTTACGAGTACAATTCGTACAACTACAAAATCCATAAATTCGGACATATTTTAATATTAGGAGAAAAAAAATTAAGCTCTCTACTTGAAAACCCTTTTTTGTCTCTGACCCATATATTAACCATTCTCAAAAATTTTTCACTTTCAGCTTCCTTTTTCATCACTAAGACCTAACAGGATTATTTTCTGGTTTTCTTTGGCACTTTTACAGTTCAATACAGATTTTTGGCCTTTTATGCATTTAATTTGTTTGGTGTCCGTATGGTTCAGTTTCCTACACACCACAATAGTATCACCTTCACATTTCACAGCTCCTTCAGTACAATCCCCTGCCTACTGCTGATTGAGTCACAGTCACTTTCTCTATTATTGATTTGTAAATTTAACACCTATTGTTAGGGATGCACTGATTTTCCAGCCACTGAAATTTGTCAGTCGAACAATAGCAATTTCAGTTTTTGGCCGAAAGAGAAAAGGGCCAGACAATATGAAAGCATGGCTCATTTATGCTTCTGCAAATTTGAAGCAAAAATCTGCGTTTTAATTGCATTTACAGTCATTGCATTTACAGGAACAGTTTTCCACCATATAAAAAGCTCTGTAGTTTAAAGGTCTCGTGAAGTGCTTTGGAAATATGCATTTTTATTGGATGTTTAACGTAATCTCAACAGAAACATGAAGAGAGGGTGGGATATAGTGTAGATTAAAAAATTTAGTTTTATCACCGCTCTGCCAGTGAGAGTGGTTGAGCTCAAGGGCATCAAATGAAAAGCGTCTTGAAGGGGTTGGGGAATGTCAGATACTAGAGAGCATTTGAGGAGAAACTGTAGTATAAGGTGACATGAATAAAACTGTTGTGACTAACTACAAGCTGTACATAATTATATCAGTTTTATATCTTCGTTTTGGAGCACACTAGCTTATAGATATCCTAAAAACGAATAATACTGATAGTAACATCTAAAAAAACTTTCATTTCATGGCACCTTAAATGTTTGTAAACAAAGTAATTAATATAGACATAGATTATGATTTTAATTGTGACTGTGTGTTCAGCATGCTTCTGAAACCCATTCATTTCAATGGCTTGTGTGGCAAGAGGTGATTTATTTCTGCACCAACCAAAGCATAATTACAGTGACTAGCTTGCACATGTGGTACAGTCAAAGTGAAAAACCGCTTAATATTATACTCATGTACATGTATACTTGTCTATGCATGAACTACATGTACTCACCTTCCAAAAAAGTGAAAGATAATTGTTCAATGTAGTATAATTGTTCCTACTGCTAAAATATTTAAAATATAAACATTATGATCAATAAAATTAGTTTATTGACTTTTTTCTTTATCCATGTCATTTTTAGTTGAGTTCAAATTAAAAAGTCATAGAAAAATAATTTTCTATTATTTAATAGTGGTGTAACGGATTACAAATCTCACTGTTTGGATCACATTATGGTTTTTGGTCATGCATCGGACCATTTTTCGGATTAGCCAAAAAGGGGATGAGACATGTCATTTGCTTTCCATTGATTACAAAAATATATTTAAAATAAATCTCTAAGAATCAACTGAAGAAATAATCAGCTGAATAAAAATGAATGGTAAAATATTCAGCACTGTGAAAAATTCACTGTTACTACTACTATTGTTGATAATGTTAAATGTAGAAATTTAACATTATAATTTGTGCAGTCTATATTTATTTTTAGTCTCATTTTCAATTAATGATTCAGTTATTCACTCATAAAACTTCATGTTTTATTGCTAGATGATCATTTTTGAAGAATTATTCAGTGGTATAGTTTTGATGGCTGGTTGTCGCCACCTATTGGTTGAATAATGTAATTGCTGCCTACAACTTTCATTTTTGAGCGTCAAGTTAAATGAACATGACGGTGATTTTAATCTTTACTATAAACATCAGTGCTTTTATCTAAACTATAAACCGTTCTCCCAGTACTTCGGTGTTATTTGACTGTTTGTAACGTCATAACTCAAAAGACTAAAGACTGAATCTCTTTCATGATTTTTGCGTTTTTCAATCACAGATTTGAATGCAGCGATTCGAAGGATTAATAAACTTAAACAAATCACCATCATTTATAATGTGTTGCGTGGGTGTTGAGATCCTGATCTTATAATGATTAATCGTGCAGCTGACACTGAATGCATTGATGCAGGCTAAACCAGTAGAGACAGAAAACACCTTTAATGACCTAAGAAACCCACCACATACTGAATGATCTACAACAACTTCTTCCGTTGTCTTTATATTTTACAGGAGAGCCTAAATGCTTTCATAGATGTGATTTAAATCTTTCTGCGATCGTTACAAATTTAGGATTAATCTACAAGTAAAAATAAAGTGTATTAATCTGCGGGTCTCATGTGTTCTAAACAGTGGGTTGTGATCCGTATAAATCTCGAATCAGCCATAATTCGTTACACCCTTATTTTATTAATAAAATAGTAAATAATCATTGCAAAGCATTTTTTTTTGGTTTCCATATTCAGCCAAGTGCATTCAGAATTTTCTGTGTCGCTCCAGATTTTTAATTTCAGTGCATCCCTACATATTTAAACTGTAATTTCCTAAAATCGATGAAAATAACCCATTCATTTGCTGTGATCTATTAATGCTCACTGTCCTTGTTCCTGCTTCTAGATGTGTTTGTGGTATTCTGGGGCTTTTTATATTATCGTTTGTGTTGATTTTGTTGTCAATCCTCCACACTGCACCTTTTTTTATGTTTGTATGTTTGATGTAGTTGTACGACTCCCCCAGCTTGATTTTCATTCAATAGTTTGAAGATTGATTTTTTGGTTTTATTTGTAATATCCCTTCCCTCCTCTAGCCATCCATATTGCAGCCTGTCCAAGCCATTTTCATCGGTCTATTCCTGGCTTTGCTGTATTGGTGCTTCGGCCAGTTGTGGTAGAAAGGTACACACGCTCCTGTTGAGTCAGTGTTTTGTGTTCTCTGTATATATCATCATGTATATACGAATTGTGCATGGCAAACTCTCATCCGTCATCTCTGCATCTGCTTCACCACAAAATCCCTTTTTTGGTGCTTGGCATCACTTCGGTAGGGGTCACCATCTACTAACCCATGTCAATTTAACTCTCCATCCTGCTTGGATCACTGTAATGGTCACATAAATATCTGCATTGGGGATTTTGGATGCTTTCTTCTTTCTTCTGTTTTCTTTCGGGGCATTTTGGTCATCATGTCATCTTTCTTTTGCTGTTCTTTACTTTTATGGAGTTTAAAGGCGTATTTCACTCAGAAACGAACATACTGTCATCATGTACTCTGCTTTATATTGTTTCAAATCTGTATGATTTCCTGTTGTTTAAAGAAGACAGAAGGAAGAGGCTTTGAAAATGTTCATGCTGCTCATTTCAATGCAATTAAGGCATAAGGTGATTGGTTAATCCAAAAATATACAGGCATATATATATTTTCATAATATAGGTGTTTGCATTGATTATATTTGTTATGCATATATAAATGTATGTCAGCTATATTTGAGAAAGTGTGTGTGTGTGTACATATATATATATATATATATATATATATATATATATATATATATATATATATATATATATATATATATATATATATATATACATACACACACACACATATATACACACACATATTTATACACACACGTGTATATATATAAATACACACATAGATACACACATAGATACACGTATATACACATATATATATATATATATATATATATATATATATATATATATATATATATATATATATATATATATATATATATATATATATAAATATAAATACACACATAGATACACACATAAATACACGTATATACACACATATATATATATATATATATATATATATATATATATATATATATATATATATATATATATATATATATATATATACACATACACAAACATATATGCGTGTGTGTGTGTATATATGCATAATAAATATGTTATAACAGACATATTATGTAAAAACAAACTCTTATTTTGTATCGCTGGAAAACAATTAAATTTTTAAATACATTCAAAATTCATGTTTTAAACACTTTTCAATCAAATAAAAAACTCTGTAGTTTAATGTTTGAAAACAAAGAAATTAAGACAGATACACTTAGTTAACAGTGTAGTACTGTTAAAAATTTGCTGTAGAATTTACAGTAACTTATTGGCAGCAGTTCGCCATTAACTTACTGTAAATCAATTACAAATACTGTATTTACGTTTACATCACCATTTATCTTGCTGTATATGTATTTACAGAATTGTATGTATATCTACTGTAAAATGTACAGTAACTTTCACAATGTAGCTTTAAAATACAGTAACACACTGCATAACTGTCATAAGTGTTTCCTATAGTAAAATTCAGTTCATATTACAGTTAAATGCTGTTTAATTTACAAAAATCGTTAACAGTGTATGGTGTTATTGCATTTGTGTTGTTTTCAAAATATTTTCAGAATTAAAATATAAATCTTTTATTTATCAACAGTCAATGTTTATCATAATAATTTAAATTAGAAAGTAAAATACTCCAACTTTTTAGAGTTTGGCAGCATTTTCCACAGGGTCTTAAAAAGTCTTAATGTTTTAAATTTCAAAAACCAAAATGTAGGCCTTAAAAATTCTTAAATTCACTGAAATATAGTGTTGTACACACCATAGAGCTGTCACTGGGGTGGTACCTTTTCAAAAAGGTGCACATTTGTACTTAAAGGGTCCATATTGGTATCTCAAAGGTATATATTAGTGGCCAAAAATTTTAAGAAGTACACTTTTGCACTTTTCAGCTACTAGTATTTAACCTTGAGGTATTAATAAGGACCCTTTAGTTACAAATGTGTACCTTTTGAAAAGGTACCCACCCCAGTGACAGCTCTCATGCCTTTGCTTTTGAGTGTGCATCTTGAATACTTTTTAACAGGTCTTAATTTTCCTTTGTTCATGTAAAGCTACCCAATCGGTAGGCCCACATGTAATCTGCACGCGCAGAATTCTGCAGATTTTTAGCCCATCATTGATTCTGTTTATTTACTTGTATAAATGTGTGAATTTATATTCATTCAGTTTATTTTAATTAATTACAGTAATGTTATCGACTAATATGAAAATGTTCATATGATTTATTTACAATGCAGTTTGTACAGTAATATTTTCTGTATTTTAGTAGAGATATTTGATATTTGAGAGACTTGCTTTATCAAATAAAGTGGATCTAATTGGATTTGCATTGTAAACGTTAAGGTATTAATTAAAAAAGTAATACCTTTTTAACTTTTATTTAAGTTTTAAGTTATGATACTCCCAAAATAATTCAGCATAAATCTGCAGATTTTGATCACAATTCTGCACAGAAATAGCAAAAAAATGTCCGCAGATTTCGTCTTTCCCTACCAATTGGTACAACCAACAATCCATCTAAAACAACGTTTAACAAACGGACTATTTATTAACTCTATTTATCATTACGCTTTAATTATCTTCCTTGCATCCTTACAATAGCAATTACTTAATTTCTTCATAACATACATTTATGCATTAATGCATGATAAACTTTTAAGTTTATTATAGTTTTTAAAGCTATATATGGGATGAAAGCTATATAGTATAACTATGTTTTGACACACTATTTACAATATGTGGCTATGAAGTAACTGATTTTAAATAGGGCATGTAAAAAATATTACACTGGCCATTACAACAAATCTTGGTAGTGTTTAGCTCTGTAAAAGTCTAAAGTTTCATTCCTGATGATCTTAAAGTCTTAAGTCTTACATTTGACTTGGTAAACCTGCAGAAACTCTGTTTTTTTGTGTTCCACAAAGTCATACAGGTCTAAAACAACATTAAAGAGTACTCCATGTCTAAAATGTCCTTTTTGAGTGAACTGATCCTTTAAATGCAACCTTTCTTTTTCATTGAGTCTGTTGTGTTTGCTTTTATTTGCTTTATAACTCCTGTAAGGTAACTGGTTCTCCCAGTTGTACTTAAATATTTGCTTTTTCCTGTCTTCTCTCTCTCTCTCTTTGGTTTATTGGTGTGTTTCTCTTTAACTCTTGACGGTCTCTCTCTGTCTCTTTAGCTCCAGTCTCCAGTGCTTCTGTCCTGGTTGCTCTGGTGCGTCGTTGATGCGTTTACTTTATTAATTTTTTTTTAACCCTGTTTTATTTTCAGAGCGGATGGATGCCCTGGATGCCGGTGGTTGCGGCCGTAGTGGCTGTTACGGCAGTGGTGCTTTATCCCAGTTTGTCCAAGAGCTCATCCTGAGAATGTTAACCAATCACAACACCACCGCTTCCTGTCCCAAACACGGCCCTCTGTCCAATCCCAGTGTCAGATTTAGAGTTCTGACCATAATACCTCTCGTTTTGTTTTTGACAATACAGCCCCCCCGCCTGATGTCTGTGTAAAATGCAAATGTATATAGTATAGAATGAAAGAGGGAATACAATTGTAATGCATATTATAGAATAAATAATCTATCTGCATTTTTGTCACTCGGATGGGAATTTTTGGATTATTCAAATGGCCTAAAATAGGTCTTTTTCTTTGGGGATGGGTACTGTATTTTATTCTGTTAGTGAAGTTTTGTTCCTCGGACTCTTCTTTGTGGGTTTGCCATGTGGTAAATCCCAATATATGTACAGCCAAATGAGAAACCTAGGGCACAAAGGGGTGAAGTGCCTACTTTAAATACTACTACTATAGATCACATTGAAGTGCCACTCTTGTTCCACTCATGCAGCGTATCATCAACTCAATCTCGAATGGAGACAAAAAAACAACTGAAAAGTCTACATTTTTACGTCGTGTGCTGTTATTGTGTGTTCAAATCCGACATGCTTCTAGCACAGTGAGATGTCGTCGTTCTCTATGGCTGTTGTATCATGTATTATACGCAAATGTTCATGTCAGAAACACTACAAGTTATATATAGGGGATTTTGAAATTCGACGTTCTTGATTGTGGTCAATGGAAAATGGAATGAAACGTTGACCTAAAACGAACAAATAAAACACACACACACACACACACACACACAAACGTAGCTTTTTACCAACACACTGTCCTGCTGTCTGGACTAAAAAGGAGCACTTTGAGTTCACAGCTCCTGTTGTTTGTTTCTGTACTAAATCTCCGACAGTACCTCCTCAAAAAAAAAAGGCTCTGGGATTTTGCTGCCTTATCTGTAACATAGGTTTCTTTAACAGAATGATATCGGATGCTTTAAAGATGAATGGGAAGCACTCTTGTGAAGCACAGAAAAGTTATTTTTGTTGGTGAACGGAGTGAATTTGTTGAAATGTGGATGTTGTGCGAGCTGCTTTGAGAGACTTTTGGAGGAAGATGAATTAACCAATGATGTGTTTGGTGTGTGGTTCACATTTGTCTGCTGTGCTGTAAATAAACAGACGTGGAGCATAAAAAAAAGCCTAACTCTGCTTCAACGTGTCGAGGACTTTTTTTTTTTTGCATCTCTCTCTATTATTATTATTTTTTTTGTATCACTTTACTGAAAAGTCAACAATCCATTGAACGCTTCAACGTGGATTTGACCACGAATGCAAAACAAAGCAAAGCTTGTAGCACAGAAAGGATAGCTTTAAAATGATCTCTTGCATTTTTGTTCGTGATGCTTTCATTAAACAGCATGATGGACTTTTTATTCTTTAGTTTGTTTTTTTTAATCGTTCTTCACGTTAGACGAATGCTTAGGCGGTTTGTAAATATGTATGTATGAATGTCTGTGTGTAAATATATGTTATAGTCACAAAAGAATAAAACTTGGTTATAAATGATATTGGTCACATCTAATTTGCTGCTGAAGACACTTGATTGACACTGATTAAATACGAGTTCTCAGTTTTGTTTTCTAGGTGAATTTTTAACATTATTTTGGCGCGTAAACAAGTGTTTTTTTAATATTTAGCATTTTTGATTACACATTAAGACCAACGCAGACCAAGGCTTTTTTTCTAACTAGTTTCTGAACTTATTAATGCAGACTCAAACTTTAAATGCATAATTTTTTGTTTCAAGTTTAAACAGATCATCACTGAAGCTATCTACGCTGTTTTTTTTTAACTTAAAGATTGTATTTTAGTGTCTTTATTTTGTCATTTTTCTAAAATGGTGGACTAAGGTTTCTCACAAGTCTTAAATCTAAAACTTGTTTTTCTTTTCTTTGTGTTTTCCAAGATACTTTATCTTTAAACTGGTCAGAAACTTCCAACTAAGGCCGAGTTCAGACTGCAGGATTTCCAAAGTAGTGGCGTCTCAGATGTTTGACATTGCATGGCTAACGTTCCGTCACTGCTGTGTTTACACTATAGGATGGATCGGCGACAGGGGGTTTCACACTGCATGACCTTACAATAGGAAGAATCAGACAACTTTGTCTCGGTCCACAAACTACGTCTCGCAACCAAACACACGCGAGAAGTGACAAGGAAACAACACGAGGTCATGTAGCATATCTTTAGTTATTAACTTCATAATAAGAAAGAAGCCTTTAGTGTGGTAGAAAATGTACTTATTTTGGTCACCTAGCTTTTGAAGGGAATTAGCCATTTCTCTCAAACTTTTTCTTTTTCGACCCAGTTATGGTATTGCTCAGATGACACATCAAGCAGGCACAGGTGCTCCTGCAAAATTACCACTAGGTTTTCTTCCATTTCTTGGGTCCAAATAGACCAAAAAGAAGCCCTTTTAACATCTCCCCCAACCTCCCGCTGGCCTGCAGAGCCCCATACTTGTGGATAGCTGCTCTCATAATAGGTGTTAAAATGTTGTTTCCTTATATAATAATGTTTCCATCCACCTATTTTATGCACATAACTGAGTAAGACAAACTTTTTAATTGATAAGATGCGCATAAACTACAATGGAAACACTTTTACCACACAAATTTCAGCATGCGCATTAATAAAGTCATGTGATTCTGTTAAAAGAGATCATGTGATGATGAAAATGTGTGTAAATGGACAAACCAGCAGGCTGAGCACACTGTAAACCATCTGAACTGTTGTTTTGGTCATTCTAAAACACCTTACCGTTTCAGTATTAGTGTTATTATATTATTAATGACCTCCAGAATCAAGAGCGTCTGACACCTTCTAACGGCACCGCGCGTTCACTGCGTGTCAGGATTGCCTTCTGAGGTAGAAGTCATTTATTAGATGAAGAAAAGATTGACGCAGCTTCTCCTACCACAGTAAATTCAGTTTTTACTGTTGATATTTGCCACCAGATAATCAGGAAGTGGCGATTCTGTTCGCTTTGACTCGTTGGATGGAAACGCTGCTTTACTCGCACGTCTTTTATGCGATAATTCAGTTTTGCGCATAAAGTTCATTCGCATTTTTGGATGGAAACAGCTATTGACTGTAGTAAATCACAGATGTTATTTTCAATCAGAACACTTTTCACACGGCCTGATTTGAATCGCCGACAGCTCCAGTTATTTAGCATGCCAAATATCTGACAGGTGTCGTCTATGATAGTTCACACTGTGTGATTGTCACTTAAGTGAACGAGCACCGGTTTACCTTTGATTGCAGGCATTTGGTGACGATTTCTCAGAAAAGGAGTCAAAATCAGGGCTAAAATCATGCAGTCTGAACTCTGCATAAGACAGTACAGTACAGCGCACTGCCTGTATATATTTATATTGGTAAATATTGTTTATTTTCTTGAATTGAGAGCTCGGTACGACTTGTTGAAGATCAGCTGTAGTTCATGGTCAGAAATCTATTTTAAAATAACACAGGATGATATAAATGAAATAGTGTGTTAGACACAGATAAAGGGTTTATTTGCACTAACACGTGTGATGTGCATGACTCCAATAAAACATCTGTCCTTGACTAGTTTGCTTCTTTTCTGTCAAGTTTATTCACTGAGGTGGGCAAATATTTATTAGTGCTGGGCAAAACAATGATTTTAAAATATTGACAACTGTATACTGTGTATATTTATTATGCATATATAAATACACACTGTGCAGGCTGCAAGGCTACTTACTGGCTAGCACTTACAGCAAGAAGGTCGCTGGTTCGAGTCCCGGCTGGGTCAGTTGGCATTTCTGTGTGGAGTTTGCATGTTCTCCCCGTGTTGGCATGGGTTTCCTCCAGGTGCTCCGGTTTCCCCAACAGTCCAAACACATGTGCTATAGGGGAATTGATGAACTAAATTGATCGTAGAGTATGTGTGTATGGGTGTTTCCCAGTACTGGGTTGCAGCTGGAAGGATATCCGCTGCGTAAAATGAATGCTGGAATAGTTGGCGGTTCAATCCACTGTGGCAACCTCTGAAACATCGATTTAGTCGAAGAAAAATTAATAAACAATTGCATCAAAAATATAAGTTTGTTTTGACAGGCATGCATATATTTAAGAAATTTTTGTTTATATTTAGATAATCATAAAAAAATATGCAAAATATATATACATTTAAATAAAATAGTTTTGTTTCTGTTATTAATAATATATATATATATATATTTAAAACACACATGTTTTGTCAAAAACATATTTTGGATGTGATTAATAGCAATTTAATATATATTATATATTCACTCAACGGCCACTTTAAGTATGCCTCACTATCAGGTTGGACCCCTTTTGCCTTCCGAACTGCCTTAATCCTTCATGACATAGATGCAACAAGGTACTGGAAATATTCCTCAGAGATTTTGCTCCATATTGACATGATAGCATCACGCAGTTGCTGCAGATTTGTCGGCTGCACATCTCCCGTTCCACCACATCCCAAAGGTGCTCTATTAGATTGAGCTCTGGTGACTGTGGAGGCCATTTGAGTACAGTGAACTCATTGTCATGTTCAAGAAACCAGTCTGAGATGATTCGTGTTTTGACATGGTGCGTTATTCTGCTGGAAGTAGCCATCAGATGATGGGTACACTGTGGTCATAAATGGATGGACATGGTCAACAACAGTATTCCAGGAGGCTGTGGCGTCGACATGATGCTCAATTAGTACTAATGGACCCAAAGAGTGCCAAGAAAATATCCCCCACACCATTACCACGACCATAATAAAGTTTGCCTTGCCATTGTCTGTAAACCCTAGAGATTGTTGTGTGTGAAAATCCCAGTCGATCAGCAGTTTCTGAAATACTCAGACCAGTCCGTCTGGCACCAACAATTATCCCACGATCAAAGTCACTTAAATCCCCTTTCCTCCCCATTCTGTTGCTCGGAACTGCAGCAGATCGTCTTGACCATGTCTACCAAAGTGCATTGAGTTGCACGTGAGTTGAGTTTGCGTGACCGAGCAGTACAGGTGTACCTAATAAAGTGGCCGGTGAGTGTATACATAATTGAATGCATGCGTATTGAACATTTGTCTTTCTGTAAGCTTATATTGTGACCATTTGTAATTTGAATATGCCTGAGACCTCCAGCATTGTTGCCTTTATTATATTTACTGTTTGTTCAAACTAATTTAGAATTTTTTTTCAATCCACTTAAATTTGTCAACCAATTTAATTGATTTATGTTGGGACAACATGAACGAATGGTGTGGAAGCCTGCTATTTTTACAGTAAAATCAAACTCAAAGAAACTTAAATTAAAAAGTCTGTTAATTTTATAATGTTACAATACTGCAATTTATCAGTCAGTTATTATCACTGCTAGTTTGTGGTAAAGTTATGGCTACATGCAAATTAATCTGAAGTCTCACACACCGAAACATTTCTTGGAGATTAGTTACTGTGTGTGTTGCACTTTACTACAAGGTTTTATTCGTTTATGTAAATGTATTTACTAAATAATAATGCACAATACTTGCACTGCATTAATTAATCGTAGTTCATTATTTACCAATGCATTATTAACATCCAAATTCATGCTTGTTAACATTAACACACACTGAGTTAACATGAACTATCAATGAACAACTGCAGTCATTAACATAAAGGTGAATAAACACTGTAATAAATGCATTGTTCATTATTTATGTTAGTAAATACGTGAACTAATGCAACCTTATTGTAAAGCGTGACCAACTGCAAGAAGCGTAAACGCATAATATTGTGTAAAAGTGGTTTGTAGTATTGAACACAAGATGGCAGCCCTTACAATTGTGTTTTTGTTTTATTAATTCTTGTTATGCATTATGAAGCATCTTTGGCATGTACGAGGCAATATAAAGAGGACAAGATTATAAAGATTATCTCTCAAGCACGCACATTTCCTTCAACCTTTTTTTGGTAACACTTTAAAACAATGGTCCATTAGTTAATATGCTTACTAACATGAACGGTGACACTTTGGATTAGGTCACAATACATGTTATTAACTACTGTCTTATTACCTGCCTATTATTAAGATATGAACTGTTCATTAGTATCTGCAAGGTATGATCCTATTCTGCATCCCTAATCCCTATCCAAGACCTAAACCCAACTTCTACCTCACTAACTATTAATAAACAGCTAGTGAGTAGTTTATTAAGCTAGTAGTGTTAGTTAATGGTTTGTTAATACCCTGAATTGTGACCTAAACTAAAGTGTTACCACATGAACAAATACATTTATTATGGGATTTATTTATCTTTGTTAATGTTAGTTCATGTTAACTCACGGTGCATTAATTTAATCCATCTTTATTTCTCTGGCGCTTTTACAATGTAGATTGTGTCAAAGCAGCTTAACATAGAAGTTCTAGTAGATTGAAACTGTGTCAGTCCAGTTTTCAGAGTTGAAGTTCAGTGTGGTTTAATATTCACTGCTGAAAGTCCAAACACTGAAGAGCAAATCCATCGATGTGCAGCTCCACAAGTCCCAAACCAAGCAAGAGAGTGGAGACAGTGGCAAGGAGCAAACTTCAATAGTTTACGAAAGTGAAGTAAAAACACCTCGAGAGAAACCAGGCTCAGTTGGGCACGGCCATTTCTCCTCTGGTCTTGTGCAGAGGCTGGTGAACGCTGGTTGACCATCGTGGAGAAGCTGCAGGTGTGTGTAGGTCACCGTCATCTGGCCCACGGGATTAATGCGGAGACTCATCTGTCAGAAATCAGTCTCATGCTCTCTACTGCTCCATAACTGCCACAGCATCTGCTCAGGATAGGCTGAGAGGCCGCTGTGTACGATTTTTGAGATCTCAAATTTCTCTCGCGAGTGCCATTCGCGCCTGCTGTTCTCGCGTAAATCGACCAGAGACCGCTGTTCACTGACTAAATGAGTGACTGAGTGACCGTTGGACTGACCCACCCTCCCCCTTCCATAAACCCAACCAATTTTATTGATTGACCCGGGACAAACCCTAACGGGACAAACTGGTAGCAGCCGGAAAGCCGTCCATACTGAGGTAAGCCGTTAGCTGGTAAGCGCGAAAAGGAAAGGCGTCATACCGCCACCGTAGCCTTAGTTTAAAACAATGAAATGCAGCCATATGTACCTCTGGCTACATAATTCCCGGTCTCCAGAAACGTCTGTAGGGCTACGTTTTCAGAATGAGCCTGTGTTGGCCTTTTAACCGTGAAAAGTTAGAAAAAGTGACTTTTATGAACATTTTTAATAGTTTGCAGGGCTATATCGTCTGGGTTGGTGTTGTATGCTACACTACAAAAACCTTGTGATAAGCTGACAGTACATTTTCTGTTATTTTACAGACTTGTTACTCTGTATATTATCATTTCTTATACATTATACTATCTCAAACTACTAAAATGTCAATAAATGTCACTGTTAAAACTCCAGGGTTGAATTTTCAACATCAAAAGTCAACAAAGTAGAGATGGACATCCCATAATGCAATTCACAACCGTAAATAAACAGACTTGTGAATCACAAAATATGGAAACTGTTCATTAATACAGTGTAAATTATTCACACCTAATGTTAGTTCATACATAAACTAATATGGATAATTCTTCTGAAGTGTCACCCGTTATGTCCTCTGATGGATATTTCTTTTGTCTGTAAGTCACTCAGGGTGGATCTGTAAACTGGAGATGCTTTACTATGTGGATTATTCATACTTAACGTTAGTAAATACATTAACTAATGAACCATTATTCTAAAGTGTCACCTCTTTTATTCCTCCAAAGGTAAGTCATTTCTTGAATGCCTCTAATAATGAATTGTTCCTTTGTCTGTAAGTCACTCAGGATGGATCTATGAACTGGAGATGCTTTACAGTGTTCATTATTCATGCTTAGTTCATGTTAGTAAATGCATTAACTATTAGACTGTTATTCTAGAGAAGAGATCCCCAAACTAGGGGCCGCAGGCCAAAGTTGGTCCATGGTAACCTTTGATTTGGCCCACCATCCCATCTGAGGGAGAATGATGGGGATGGAGATTGTCGTTGCAAACTTTACTTAACCCTTTATGTGTTTTCTGAAATTAAATGTTTCAATTGAAATGGTTTGAATTAATCAGATTTAGTAAATGTACGCACCGTCACCCGATGGATAGAGGACAATGCAGAGGCTTTGGTGAGCGAGTCAAGGCAAAGGCAGATTCTGCTTGACTGCTGTATTGAGCATTGATCACCACCGTGTTAGAAATGTGATTATATTTTTTTATTGCAATAAGATCTAATTAAAAACGTTATACAGCATTAGCTAATACGATTCATACTGATGTTTTCTATTTATTTATACATTTATTAGGAAATTAAGGTCGCTGGTTTGAGCCTCGGCTGGGTCAGTTGGCGTTTCTGTGTGGGGTTTGCATGTTCTCCCTGTGTTCGTTTGGGTTTCCTCCTGGTGCTCCGGTTTCCCTCACAAGTGCAAAAACATGCGGTATAGGTGAATTGGGTAAGCTAAATCGTCCGTAGTGTATGTGTGTGAATGAGTGTGTATGGATGTTTTCCTGTAATGGATTGCAGCTGGAAGTGCATCCGCTGTGTAAAACATATGCTGGATAAGTTGGCGGTTCATTCCGCTGTGGCGACCCCAGATTAATAAAGGGACTAAGCTGAAGGAAGATATTCATAAATCACTTTGCCTTTCCAGTAATATTTATTTTCATATATTGTAATAAAGAAGGAGTTGCCCAACACTTATGTAGCTTTTATTATGAGAACAATTGTGTACCCTCATTTCAATTGTACCATAAACAGTATCATAAGTGGTCTTTTCTGTACGATATAAGGTACAACTTTTACAAAGGTACAAAACTGTTCCTTGAGCATTATTTGTACAACCGTGTACCTTTTTTTTTTCTGAGAGTGTAGTCAAGCAGCACCTGCCTTCGCCTTGTTTTGCTCTCTAAGGACTTCCGAGTTGTGGTCAGTGGTGTAGTCCTTGATATACGCACGTATACTCAGTATGCCTACTTTTTTCCACGAGCTGTTTGGGTATTACGACTTCTGAGGATCATACTCTCGTTATACTCACTTGTTTTGGTCATTAGACTTCCCTAATTTTTGTGTATTGAGTATTTGAGTTTTTCGAAGATCACAACAAATCAGCTGAATGAAGTCTCGCTGAAACGTTCAAGTAAAATTATAAAAGAGCATGGGCGTTGCTTTAGGCCTCCTATTTTCCATTCAGCCCCCCTAACTTTTGCGATTACCTGTACACTACTAAATGATCGCCTCAGTCTCCTTTAAATTTGATATAAAAATGGCGGCAGAATCCCGCTGCTGAACTCGTTTTTTTAGCTAGTCAGCAAACCACAGCTGTGCAGTGTGTGTGTGTGTGTGTGTGTGTGTGTATATATATATATATATATATATATATATATATATATATATATATATATATATATATATCTCAAATGAATCAAAGATACATTGACTTTCGTCGTTTCTTTGCCTACTTTTAAAATTTGGATTGGGTGGGTAATAGTACACCACCTATTTTTTTAGGACTACACCACTGGTTGTGGTGTATCTGTTGAGCAACAGGATGTTCATTAAAAACAATAATAATAATTCACAACATATAATTGAAACATTTAATCAAAGCTTTTTGTAGCTTAAAATAAAACAAATAAATGAAAGGTTACGCTAAAGTAGAAATGACAATGTGTATTAAAGGTATTAACATCAACCCTTCCCAAATTTCTCCCTCTCTCCTCTGATGGGATGGCGGGCCAAATCAAAGGTTACCATGGGCCAAGTTTGGGCATCTCTGCTCTTTTTTTCCTCCAAGAATAGAAGTTTCTTGAATGCCTCTAATAATGAATTGTTCTTTTGTCTGTAAGTCACTCAGGATGGATCTATGAACTGAAGATGCGGTGTTTCCCAGCTTGAAGTCCATCTGTCTGCACTCGCTGCCAAACCTCATCGACTCCTCATGACACACTCAGAGGCCCGTGGAGGCCCTGGATCTGACATGACTGTGGGCGTTCGAAGCACTCCCTGACTCAGGATATCAGCGCTGACAGGAAGATCTCCACCCCGTCTGATAACACTCCACACACCCCTCCCGTCCCGTCCTGAGATTTATGCAACATCACTCTCCTATACTATCAGCACTGATTACAGTACGTAACAGCTCCATGTCCATTATTACCAAAATGAAGGGTCACACTTTACAATAAGGTTTCATTAGTTCATGTGTTTACTGACATGAACTAATTATGAACAATACTTATAGAGATTTTATTAATGATAGGTTAACATTTACTAATGCATTATTAAAACCCAATGTATTGTTAATATTAGTTAATGCACAGTGAGCTAACATGAACTAATGATGAACAACTGTATTTTCATTAACTAACATGAACTAATACTCTAAGAAATGTATTGTTCATTGTTTGTTCATGTTAGTAAATGCATTAACTTGTACCTTCTTATTGTAAAGTGTTACCAAATTAAGTTAACTTAAGTTACAATGGGTTTATTCACTTTTTAAGTAAAGTCTACTTGTCCCTTATTTATTTATTTATTTATTGATTGGTTGATTGATTGATTGATTGATTGATTAATTGCACTTCCAAAAGCAAAACATTTTAGTTCAACCTTTATATGCTCCCACTGAGCCAAGTAATGAGAAAGAACCAAATCTCCTACCACAGCTATGCTGATGACACTCTTAGCCTTACTGCCTAATAACTACAGCCCCATTGACACCCTCTGCCAATGCATTGATGAAATGAACAGTTGGATGTGCCAAAACTGTCTTCAGTTAAACAAAGAGAAAACTGAAGGGATTGCGTTTGGGAACAGAGATGAGGTTCTCAAGGTGAATGCGTACCTTGGCTCTAAGGGTCAAACAACAAAAAATAAGGTCAAGAATCTTGGTGTGACTCTGGAGTCAGATCTGAGTTTCAATAGTCATGTCAAAGCAGTTAGTAAATCAGCATACTATCATCTCAAAAACATTGCAGGAATCAGATGCTTTGTTTCCAGTGAAGACTTAGAGAAACTTGTTCATGCTTTTATCAGCAGCAGGGTGGATTACTGTAACGGCCTCCTCACTGGCCTTCCCAAAAAGACAGTCAGACAGTTACAGCTCATCCAGAACGCTGCGGCCAGAATTCTGACCAGAACCAGGAAATCAGAGCACATCATACCTGTCCTCAGGTCTTTACACTGGCTCCCAGTTACATTCAGAATAGATTTTAAAGTATTATTACTGGTCTATAAATCACTAAATGGCCTAGGAGCTCAATACATTATAGATATGCACACTGAATACAAACCCAACAGATCACTCAGATCTTTAGGATCGAGTAAATTAGAAATTAAGAGTTCAGTCAAAGCAGGGTGAATCGGCTTTCAGCTACTAACAGCGCCCCCTGCTGCTGGAATCAGCTTCCAGAAATGATCAGATGTGCTCCAACATTAGGCACATTCAAATCAAGACTGAACACACATCTGTTTAGCTGTGCCTTTACTGAATGAGCACTGTGCTACGTCCCACAGTCGCACTATTATGTCTGTCTTTTCTTTTTTCTTCTTTTATAACCTGTTTTAACACATTTTACTCTGTTTTTAATCACTTTTATTATTAGTTTTACTTTTACTCCAGTAAAACACTTTGAATTACCATTGTATATGAAATGTGTTATATAAATAAACTTGCCTTGCTAGGCTAAACTTAATTCCACTATAATCTTTCAAAGATTGAGAAAAGGCCAACATACAATAAATCAAATCCTAAGCCATATAATTATTCCCAAAATTAACATAATATATCAAATGAAAATATAGTAATATATTTTTGCTACTCAGCATAACTTGATTTTTCAACTAACGAAGGTTAGATTTGTCTGACAATTGTCCAACTGTTGTCTAATGACTTGCCTAATAACCTAATTAACCCATTTAAGCCTTTAAATGTCCTTTTAAGCCTAGTATCTTGCAAAATAAGCAGAAAAATGCCATGTAATGTGATCATATCAAAGGCAAAGCACAGCAGTTATTAGAAATTAGATTCTAACTGATCAGTTAGGGTGTCACAGTGACACAGTGGGTAGCACGATCGTCTCACAGCAAGAAAGTCACTAGTTCGAGCCCCGGCTGGGCCAGTTGGCATTTCTATATGGAGTTTGCATGTTCTCCCAGTGTTGGCGTGGGTTTCCTCCGGGTCATCCGGTTTCCCCCACAGTCCAAACACATGCGCTATAGGTGAATTGAAGAAACTTAATTTGTATGTATGTGTGTGAATGAGAGTGTATGGGTGTTTCCCACTGCTGGGTTGCGGTTGCAAGGGCATCCGCTGTGTAAAACATATGCTGGATAAGTTGGCGGTTCATTCCGCTGTGGCGACCCCAGATTAAAAAAGGGACTAAGCCGAAAAGAAAATATATGAATGAATGAGTGATCAGTTATTAGAAATTGAATCAATCTTGACACACTTCCGACTCCTTTTAAACATCTTCTCCACAACGTCTTAAAGGACACTTGTAATTGTTTTTTATGATCTGATCTTTTTATGAACGGTGTTTTTTGTAATTTAGCACTTGGTGTGCTGCCTGCCATCTTGACCAGGTCTCACTGAAAGAAGAGACAGTACTGTCTCAATGTGATCTCCCAGCTAAATAAAGGAAATAATAATTATTAAAAGTATTCTCTACACTAAACTGACACAAAAGCAATACATTTTCCTCACAATATCAGATTACAGATTACAATCCAAACAGATTACAGCCGTCTGTCTGGCTCAAACCCTCAGGCTGAACTAAACTGAGCCTCAAGCACCATCCGAATCCTCACATGATGATGATGATGATGATGATGATATCCTGCAGGTAAAGCAGACTCAGATGTTTCATAGCGCTGGCATCACATTTCCAGCTGCATCTGAATGAATCATCAGAATGTGGCTGTTAGAGACTATAGCTCTATTCATTGGGAAGGAATCAGACACCCAGAGACATGTTTATGTCTAAATGGCATGAATAAAAGGTCTTTCACATCAAGCATGATAACCATTATTCTGTTTGTTATACGCGCTTAGTATTTCTTCACTCTAATTTGGTTAATCCTTTCTGGTCTGACGTAAACCAAACATTTCGATGCACTCAATAAGTGACGTTTGTTCAAACTACTTATTGAAAATGAGCTGAAACAACACAATTCTTGGGTATTTTGGGAGTATGAACTTAATTGTTTTATGTTCAATCCCAGTGCAATCTCACGGCAATTCGTAACTTTTTGATTTAGTGGCTAATTCGTATGAATTCGTACGATCTAACTCGTATAATTTAGTATGATTTGCTCATCACCCAATGACGGTTGGGGTTAGGGGTGGGGTTTGGTGCCACGCCTCCTTTTTAAAATCGTACGATTGAACTCGTATGAATTCGTACGAATTAGCCACTAAACTACCAAACGTAAAATATTTAAGTTTCCTCGTGAGATCAGGCTGTCAATCCACTTACATTTGTAAAAACTAATAAGCTAACTTAATTCCTTCATGTTGTCCCAAATTGACTGTGTTCAACCCAACATTTTCAACAGTGTGTTTCCATCTATTGGTTGGAACATCTTGAAATTTGGAGTATATTTAAGAGGGGTCTGGCTGCAGACTCGATGCAGTGCAATCTGAGCTGCATCCAATGCTTTTTAATGGGCTCACCTACACTGAAAAAAATAATTCAAAGATGATTCCTTGGATTTACTCAATTTTTTTACGTTAAATGGTTGTAAACAATTTATTGGGCTGAATTTAAACAAACAAATTAAGTTGAACATTAATAAATTTAATTTGTTTGTTTAAATTCAACACAAATAAATGGTTTGCAACAATTTTGCATACAACACTTTTTTCAGTGTAACCCCACCCCTAACCCCACCCCTCACAGTGACGTCACTCGCTCCATTTGAATGCATTGTGTCTGACATTGCATCGCTAAGTGATGCATCATAAAGCATACTATTGGTATATTTGGGACTACTTAATTGTTAATTGCAGGATTTCTACTTTGATGTGTTTGTACTGTAGGCTATAACTAGGGTCAGACAGAATCTGCAGACATTTATTGCTATTTCTGCAGAGAACTTTGTAAAAATCTGCTGATTTATGCAGAATGACTTTAGGAGTGTCATAACTAAAAACATATAATATTCATTCATTCCTTTTCTTTTCAGCTTAGTCCCTTTAATTTATAATATATGAAATAAAACATAATGAATTTGTAGGTCACACTTAGCTTTGATGATCCGTTTGTTGAATTAAGCTATATTGCATCTACCTGCCAACTAATTCTCATGAGATTATAAGGAGACTGTTAGGTTGGGGTTAGTGTTGACATGCACTTGCAAAGTTACCTATAGTCAGTTAAATGTCTGTTTAGCAGCAGTATCAGCAGATATTAAGCAGACAGTCTACTAATACTCAAATGAACCATCAAAATAAACTATTACCAATTTGTGACTTGTATTTAATGTTTACAATGCAAATCCAATTAGATCCACTTTATTTGGTAAACAAAGCAAGTCTCTCAAATAATATCTCTACTAAAAGACAGGAAATATTACTGTACAAACTGTATTGTACATAAATCAGATGAACGATTTAATAATACTGTTAATATATCATAATTATAATAGTGAAATTAATTTAAAAGCTAAATAAATATAAACTGACACACATTTACACAAGTAAGTGCATAGGGCTCAGTGATGGGCTAAAAATCAGTGGATTTCTGCGTGTGCAGATCCCGTGTGGGCCTAGTTATAACCCAGAATTATTCAGCCAAATATATTTGTATACCAACACCAAAATGCTCTTCTGTTTTCAATCTCTCCTAAACAAATCTCTTTAATTTGAGCGTGTCAGGCAAGTACAAGTAATTAAAATACTTTAAAATCAAAAAGTAATCCCTTACTTTACTTTTTAATCAGAAAAGTAATCTAATTACAGTAACTAGATATTTTGTAACTCGTTATTATACCCGAGACAAATCATTAAAGCCATCAAGCAGAACTGGTGTTTACCTTATAGCACTTAAATTCTTTGTTCTTCATTCATTCATTCATTTTCTTTTCGGCTTAGTCCCTTTATTAATCTGGGATCGCCACAGCGGAATGAACCGCCAACTTATCCAGCATTTCCGCCAACACAATCCAACACTGAGAAACACCCATAGACTCTTACATTCACACACACACTACGGACATCTTGCAATTCACCTACAGCGCATGTGTTTGGACCTGTGGGGGAAACCGGAGCACCCGGAGGAAACCCACGCCAACACGGGGAGAGCATGCAAACTCCACGTAGAAATGCCAACTGACCCTGCCGAGGCTCAAACCAGCATCCTTCTTGCTGTGTGGCAATCGTGCTACCCACTGTGATGCCCCTATCTTTGTTTTTCTCACATGCAAAGTGTTTGGCAGTGTTGAGGACTCTTTCTCATATCACAGATGTGTGTCTTTCTCTTTATTTGCAAGATCGTGATGCAATCTTGATCCACCCTGGTGACTAATGCTGGAGCTCTACTGTACTGCATGGGGATCATCCACAACTGCAGGAACAACACTAGAGTAAACCTGGGAAGAAATAATAGTCATTTATAGTCAATTCTAGAGAACTTTTGAACCATAGTAGACTCTAAGAAATGCTGGGTCGTTTTTAACACAACATTGGGTTTGTCCATATTTGACCCAATGTTGTGTTAAAAACGACCCAGCATTTTTTTTAGCATTTAAATTAATTAATTTTATTAACCTAACTCTTTGTCCATATTTGACCCAGCATTGGGTTAAGACAACCCAGGATTTCCTAGAGTGTATAAAGCGTATCATACTGTATACATATTTGAATTCTACAGAATGTTTTCAGTATTAACTATAGTGTACTGATAAACTGTAAGAGCACTGTAGTTTACTTTAGTTTTTACTACAGTAAACTGTGGTGTCACTCATTCATTTTCCTTCAGCTTTGTGCCTTTATTCAGCAGGGATCGCCACAGTGGAATGAATTGCCAACCCATTCATTCATTTTTTTTTCAGTTTAGTCCCTTTATTAATTAGGGGTCGCCACAGCGGAATGAACCGCCAACTTATCCAGCATATGTTTTATGCAGCGGATGCCCTTCCAGCCGCAACCCAACACTGGTAAACAGTGCCTGCCTAAACTGTGGTGTATTGTAGTATAATTTATACAGTCTAAGAAATGCTGGGTAATTTACACCCAAATTGGGTAAAATGTGAACATTGACACAAACATTACACAAACATTGAGGTAAATTTGGTCCTATTCATTTAATTCCAAAAATTAACCCAGCAGTTGGTTCAGTATGTATTACACCCAGAATTACCATATTTATATATAATAACCCAGTATATAATAACCCAGAATTTTCTAGTGTAGGTCACAGTTTACTAAAAGTTTTCAATGGTTAATGTTAGTCAATGAATTTACTAACATGAACTAATATTGGGCGACATGGTGGCGCAGTGGGTAGCACTGTTGCCTTACAGCAAGAAGGTCGCTGATTCGAGTCTTGGCTGGGCCAGTTGGCATTTCTGTGTGGAGTTTTCATGTGGGCTGGCGTGGGTTTCCTCCGGTTTCCCCCACAGGGGAATTGATGAACTAAATTGGACGTAGTGTATGAGTGTGTGTGTGAGTGGTACAATGGTAGAAGTACTGGGTTGCAGCTGCAAGGGCATCCTCTGTGTAAAATATATGCTGGATAAGTTGGCGGTTCATTCCGCTGTGGTAACTCCTGATGAATAAAGGCACTAAGCCGAAGGAAAATGAATGAATGTTTTTATTTTTTGATATTTCCCTGTTTATTTATGCTTTCGAATTGCATTTTGCGATCTTAATCTTTACTCCAACAACTTTTAACCTAGAAAAAGGTTAACTTTTATGACTTTTCATGACTTTTATGAACATTTTTAATAGTTTGCAGTAATATATATTCTGGGTTGGTGTTGTATATTACACTACAAAAACCTTGTAATAAACTGCCAGCACATTCTCTGTTATTTTACACACTTTTTTCTCTACATATTATGACTTATTATTCATTACTTTTCTTTTCAGCTTAGTCCCTTTATTAATCTGGGGTCGACACAGCAGAATGCACCCTGCAGCCACAACCAAACATCCATACTCACTCATTCACTAAGGACAATTTAGCTTAGCCAATTCCCCTATAGCGCATGTGTTTGGACTGTGGGGGAAACCGGAGCACCCGGAGGAAATTTACGCCAACACTGGGAGAACATGCAAACTCCACACAGAAATGCCAACTGACCCAGCCGAGGCTCGAACCAGCGACCCTCTTCTTGGTTTACAGAGAATGGTATCATGTCAATATGGAACAAAATCTCTGAGGAATATTTCCAGTACCTTGTTAAATCTATGCCACGAAGGATAAAGGCAGTTGTGAAGGCAAAAGGGGGTCCAATCCCGTACTAGTAAGGTGTACCTAATAAAGTGGCCGGTGAGTGTATATTCACTGAGAAATGGATACAAATATTCATTTTCAAAACTAGATTATGCAGAAAAACAATGTCAGATTTTTCCAAAATAAATATATATTCAAATTATTCGCCCTCATGTGAATTTCTTTTTCTTTTTTTAAATATTTCCCAAATGATGTTAAACATAATGGGAAGAAATGCAGGTTGGGTTTGATGCGCGCAGGTGGCGTCACGCGCTTGCCGTATATAAGAGCGCGCAGGCGCGTCCACGAGACAGAGTTCAGAAAACACACACACAGTCAGCCGCGCACGAACGCAAACACAAAATACAAGACCCAAGCGAAGTTATCCAACACACCGCAGCCGAGTATCCACCACCACCACCACCATCATCATGCCGGCCACAGAGAAGGATCTGGCGGACGACGCGCCGTGGAAGAAGATCCAGCAGAACACGTTCACGCGCTGGTGTAACGAGCACCTGAAGAGCGCGAACAAGCGAGTGGCCGACCTGCAGCAGGACCTGAGCGACGGACTGCGGCTCATCGCCCTGCTGGAGGTGCTGAGCCAGAAGAAGATGTTCAGAAAATACCACAGCAGACCCACTTTCAGACAGATGAAGCTGGAGAACGTGTCTGTCGCGCTCGAGTTCCTGGACAGGGAGAACATCAAGCTCGTGTCCATCGGTGAGTGCTGGATCATTAACGTTACTGTAGTAGACTCCAGGAAAGTTCAATCAAAGTGGCTGATGGTGTGGTCAAATGAAGTAGTACAGCGATTGTCATTAATTTTTTTGTCGTAATTTTTATACTTATAGGACTTTATAAAATATTTTAGTAAATATTTTAAAAAATATATTTTAGTTAATATTGCGACTTTTCTCATGTAGTCAACATTTAAAGTGGGTCATTTGTCCCTCAAATTGCCCTAAGACTATAATGGGGGTTGTTTAATAGTTTGAGGACAACATTAATACACGGCATTACAGTGCTAATTTTTCCAAGTTTTTCCTATTTTTGTTTGTCTTGAGCAGCAATTTTGAGCAATTCCAGCATCATATGTGACATTTGCAGTAAAAACTTGAAACATAAATTCACAGAGATGTATGTGTTAACAGTATATTAAACATCTCTTTATAATTTCCAAAACTTCATACTTCTTAAAACTGTCATTTTGAAGTCATACTTGCATGCAATTTCAGACCAAATATTCAAAGTAGCGTGGTATACCAATATAGGGAGCATATCACAAGGTGTGAGTGAATGAATGTGCGAATATAAAACCAACTTTACCTCCGTCTTTAAGCTGACAACATTTGAAGTGGATCATTTTAGTTTCTAAATTATCCTAAGACTATAATGCAGGTTGTTTAATAGTTTGAGGACAACATCAATAATAGTTTTTACTTAAAAAAAATGAATATTCCAAGTTTTTTCCAATTTTGAGCAGTTCCAGCATTATGGATGTGACATTGGCAGGAAAAACTTGACACATAAATTCACAGAGATGTATATGTTAACATTATATTGAACATCTGTTTATGCTTTCCAAAACTTCTTACTACAGAGTTAATTGGGTGATCAGGAAAAATGGATGTTTTATATTTGATATAGTTTTTATTTTTAATATTGGAAATAAAAGTGTGTTATGGATGTGATCAAAACATATTGAGGTAAAGTTGGTTTTATATTGGCACATCAGACATTCTCCTTAATAATATATCACTGAAAAAGTGTTCTATGCAAATTCTAATTGGAGAAAGGATATTATCAGCCAATCACTATCAAAAGTACAACATTGTTCAGTCAATTAAATAGTGCAAATTTTCTTTTAAGTCACAATTATGTGCAATTTTAGACCAAATATTCAAAGTAGCATGGTATAACTATGTAGGGAGCATATCACAAGTTGTCACTGAATGGATATGCGAATATAAAACCAACTTTACCTCAATATGTTACGGTCACATCCATAGCACGTGTTTAATTTCCTTATTTAAAATAAAAACAATAAAGAATATAAAACTGATATTTTTTTCCAAATCTCCCAAATATGTACTTAGAGGTTTTGGAAAGCATAAACAGATGTTTAATATACTGTTAACATATACATCTCTGTGAATTTATGTGTCAAGTTTTTCCTGTCACATCCATGATGCTGGAGCTGCTCAAATTTGGAAAAAACTTGGAATATTCATTTTAGTACTGCAAAAACTATTATTGATGTTGTCCTCAAACTATTAAACAACCCGCATTATAGTCTTAGGACAATTTAGAAACTAAAATGATCCACTTTAAATGTTGTCAGCTTAAAGACGGAGGTAAAGTTGGTTTTATATCCGCGCATTCATTCACTCACAACTTGTGATATGCTCCCTATATTGTTATACCACAAAACTTTGAATATCTGGTCTGAAATTGCATGCAAGTATGACTTCAAAACAACATTAGCACTATTTAATTGACTGAACAATGTTGTACTTTAGCAGTTGTAGTAATTTAGATGATTAGAATTTGCATAGGATACTTTTCTGCAATAATATTGAGGAGAATGTCTGAATGTGCCAATATAAAACTAACTTTAACTCAGGATGTTTTGCTCACATTCATAACACACGTTTATTTCTCTTATTTAAAATAAAAACAATATAGAATATAAAACTGATATTTTTCCAAAACCTCAAAGTACACACTTGAACAGATGTTTAATATACTATAAACATATATTCTCTGTGTATTTATATTTCAAGCTTTTACTGCAAATGTCACATCCTTGATGCTGGAATTGCTCAAAATTGCTTCTCAAGACAAACGAAAACTTGGAAAAATAGCACTGTAATAGCTTTGATCGATGATGTCCTTAAACTATTAAACAACCCCATTATAGTCTTGGGACAATTTGGAAACGAAAATGATCCACATTACATGTTGCCAGCTTAAACACTGAGGTAAAGTTGGTATCCAAATTCTAATGGTGAAAATCATATTATCAGCCAATGACTATCAAAAGTACAACATTGAGTTGATTAAATAGTGTTAAAGTTGTTTTAAAGTCATATTTTACATGACATTTCAGACCAAAAATATAAAGAAAGGGGGTATAGCAGTATAGGTAGCATATCACAAGTTATCACTGAATGAATGGGCACGTTTAAGACCTGTCAGGAGGTGTCGAAGTGGTGCTAAATCACAGTAATCATTCATATACTATGGTATTTATGTGACTTTACTAGTATATACAGCAATTTTTTTTTCATATGCCATGTTTTCAGGCATCGTCAATCCTGAAATTGTTTATACCCCTGGCAAATTCTGACTTAAAGTTGCTTTTCTTCAACCAGCATGTTGTTTTTCCCCCAAAAGATAAAAATTTGCCTGGAATGTGTATAATTTCAGGCTTGCTTGACCATATATTATTTTGTTGTTGTTGTTTTTTTTTTTTTGTTTGGTGGTGTGAGGTTAATATACTATGGTACCTCAAAATGCTATGCAAGCTTAAAAATGTGTATGTAAATTGTAATTGTTTGTGGTAAATTATAGGGTATGTTTACACTTGACAGATTTGGTTTGCACAACTCTGGTGTGCTTGTGTCTGCTTTGCGTTCATATTTTAGCCAAAGACACGCTGTGAATCAAAAACAGGACATGATGTCGCTGTAGAAGGGACAGGTTGCTCAAGCATGCAGTTCAGTACAGGTGTTAGAAACGTGTGGGTGCTTCATGTGGGTGTGTGACGGAGGAATTTCTGGCGCTGTTTGAATTCACTTTCCTTTAGAGTCTTCAAAATGACAATGCGAACACTAAGTGAACAAGGACTAACTGTCTTTTTTTTATTTGTGATTATAGAGTTGCAGGTTCATTTCACATCTTTAAGATAACAGGGTGTTCGAGAGGTCTTAAATTATAAAGATATCTTACATTTCCAAAACAAAATTTTAGGCCTTAAAAAAAGTCTTGAATTCACTGAAATATTGTGTTGTAGCTCTTAAATCATTTTAAACAGGTCTCAACTTTTCTATGTCCAAGCTACTCAATCGGGCTGACATCCATCCATCTAATCACCAACAATCCATACTTTTGTTTTTTTTTTTAAGTTTTATTTTATTGCAAAGAGATACAATTCACAACAGCTGTTAGATCTTTTTACAGCAAATTATTCAAATTAAATTGCCCAATCCAGGAAAGAAAACAAAAAAAATTACACAGTTCCTCATGATAATAACACAGCAATATATCCCTTTACATGATTTTCCATTTATACAAAAACTAATTTCCAGAAGGAAGGGGGAGCGGACAAAATATTAATAAAAAGGCATGAAACCTAAGATTTTATAACAGAAACGAACTAGTTGTGTAGGAGTTATACTCAATCCATTTGGATCGAAAGCCAACAAACATATATTTTGGATTATTTGTGTAATTTAAATGTTAAAATTGTTATAAAAAAAGAAACATTTATGTTGTAAAATGTTTTCTTGTTTTGACGTTAAAATATGTAAGCAATAACTACATTTGATTTTTGTTTGATTAATTGACTGATTGATTGTGCCTGAGTCTTTAGCCCTATGTAAGTCTAAAATTTCACTCCTAATAGTCTTAAGTTTGACTTAAAGAAACCTGCAGAAACCATGGATAAACCTTGTAATATTTTTAAAAACAAAACAACTTAATTTTAAAAAACACCACAAATGGTTAAGTTATCGCTGAAAATAATGTTTGTATGCGTATTTAGAGATATTTAATCTTGAATGAATTAACTCAAACTCCCACTGTTATTTTTGATTGTCTCCTCCTCCTGAATCTTACATTCAGCTTTAGTTATCATGAAATAAGTTTTGATTATCATAATTCTTTGTGTATTTACTTTTAAAATCTCTATTTTGTGGATTATTTTTTATTTAATTGATCTGTTTTTGTGTCTGTCCTATGTTCTGGTCAACTCTGTTACATCGGTTATAAAAACGCAGCGCAATCTGTAAAGCACCAATAGAGAAAGCGTGTGACTTGCAGCAAGTGATGTCACTTCCTTTGGCGAGAAACTTTGGAGGGCGTTAAAGCGTGTCGTTATTTTTCTCATTAATTTGTGCAAAAGGTTTAGGAATCACAATGCAGAAACACTTTGATTGACATTCTCGCTTTGTACGTGTCATCAGAGCGGGAAAGCCCCGCCCATTGGTGACCATCTCTTCCTCATTAGCATAAACAGCCCTGAGTGAGAAGCAGCCGTCTGTCATTTGTGTTTTGATTCTGCCACTATGCTGGCACAGGTGTTTATAGCTCCGCCCTCTTTTGAAAAAGAGCACAATCTCATTTGAATTTAAAGCGACAGTCACCAAAACGCTACAATTAGGATCAAAGCCTAAAAGGGTCAGTTTCACAGAGTTATAAAACATTTATTTGTGTGGTGTTTTCAGCTGAAACTTCACTACACACTCGAGATATCTGAGACTTGTTTTACATCTTGAATAAAGGGGCGTAATAGATCTCCTTTAAAGCCTTGTTAGCAAAGTTGCAACACTAAAAGTATTTAGCACATGTCAAAGTGCTGGGAGATGATTCATTCTCTACAGATAAGAGATAACGTCCACCCACGGTCTATTTATTGTTACTAGATTACCAATAGTTTTATCTCTGGTGTGTGCCCATATTTGGGCTGGCCTGAGAAAGTTGCATGTCTTATGTTCATTAAGATTTAGAAATCCTGAGAATTTTAGGATTTTGTAAGCTTAAATATTAAGGATTCAGTTTCACAACCATTGTGTTTGCTGCCAAACACCTTTCACTGGCCTGTGGCATTCTTGAAGCTCATCCAAATTCATCAAACTGCCTTTTTTGTTGCTTTTAGACAATGTCTCGCTGTTGTTTTGCGTTCTCATGCTTTGTGGTTATTATAGATTATGCATGTGCACAGTGTTGGGTAAGTTACCTCCAATAAGTACTTGCATGATTAAAGTTGTATTTAATTTACTTTTCCATGAGTAAATAATTAAATGCATTAAGTAATATAAATAAGTAATATCAGTACTGCTTAAAATCAAAATAAATCAATGCATAGACAATAGAAATGAATCTCTACGGTAATATAAAAAAAACACCTAAAATGCTAAAATATTATATGTAACAATACAAAAAGTTTCAATATATAGCAGCAAATAAAAAAAATGTACTTAATTTAATTCTTTATAAATCTAACATGTCTTATAGTTGAAAAATCAGATTGTTATACTAAATATCTGATCACTCTGCTTCTCTGACTTTATACCTTATAGTTTATAACTTATTTCGTACTCAATTTTATTTAAAGCATGTGCATTTGTAGCGCTGGCCGATTTAAAATCTGTATTTATTGACCGAACACCATTGTTAAAAACAATAAAAAAATAAGTTTAGTATGAAGTGTCGGTATGAAGCGCTATGGTTTTATCACAATGTGGCTGCTGAGTGCGCGCCTTGGAAGCAATGCCAATAAGCTTAGGGTGTCAGTTCAGTGTTTCCTCCCTCTAGGATTTTTTCCAGCGGTGGCGGCAAGCCTTTTTTACACAGATCAACCAACTACCTGTGGCGTTATGTCAATGACAAATGACGTGAGCGCAGTATTACGAGTCGAGACAACACAATCTCACGGCAATTCGTAACTTTTTGATTTAGTGGCTAATTCGTACGATCTAATTCGTACAATTTAGTACGATTTGCTCATCCCCCAATGATGGTTGGGTTTAGGGGCGGGGTTAGGTGCCACGCCTCCTTTTTAAAATCGTACAATTTCGTACGACTGAACTCGTACTAATTCGTACGAATTAGTCACTAAACTGACAAAACGTAAAATACTTACGTTTTCTCATGAAATCAGGCTGGTCGAGATCGCATTTATGTAATAGCCTACGAGCATGCGGATCTCTTTGCTTGCGCGCCGATTTTTCTCTGCTCGTGCACAACTTCTTGTGCCCCCTCAAACATAAGCCGCTTTAAGAGCGCGCAGATCTTCTCGTGCGCTCTCAAAGAAACGCTGCTGATGTGCGATTTAGTGCGTTTATGTAACGAGTATGTCTCCAGCATTTATTAGATTTGCTAGGAATATTTATGAATGCCTCCGGTATTAATATGTCCTGTCAGTTAGTCAGTAGGTCAGCACTTAACCTTAAAGGGTTAAACGAATGACGCACAGCACTACTACAGTTACAGAAAAGTTCACGCTGTTATAATTCACTTACCTTTTAATACGTTTTGGTTCGATTATCACCCGCTATTAAAAAATAGATTGTTTTGAATGAGAAGCTGTAATGTAGCCGTGGCAGGATGAATCTTGACGTGGCGCCCCACCATGGAAGAATGAATGTAGCGGAAACCATGCAGTTTGTCATTTCCAATGGAGGTGTGTGACTTGCACGTGCAAATAAGAAGCGATGGGCACATGGTTGTCCAGGTATAACTAGTTGAAAAACATCGGAACTTTTTATAATTACCGCGAGCGCACCGCTATTCATGTAAGTAGAACTAACCAATCTGCTTCACACTTTGTATGGAATACTCGCGTTTCAGTAATAACGGCAAACTAATTACCTCATTTAATTAGACAAACACAACGCACCCAAACACTGCAGTGCTTTGTACATTTCTCCATAAACTTGTATCAGAGCTGCAGCAATGGTTTGTCCATTTGTCATCCTCCGAGAAAAAGCTTAATGGTCGCCTAATTACAAAAAGACGCAGGGTGAGCACAAGCGCAAAGCCCCTTGAAAATTGAAAAGGAAACCACGCGCTCGCGCCTTTCACGTGTGTTTTGGGTTGCATCATTGTCACTTCAAGTCAGAATAACAACACGTGGGAAAATGAGTGCCGTATAGCAGCAGTGAGGAGATTTGTAAATAAAAAGGATGTTAGGATGTCGCCAGAGTGACTTTTTGGTTTCTTTTCTTGTACATCCCAACCACTAGCACCCCATCTGAAAGATTATTTAGCATAGGGGGGTAGTGTAGTCATTCAACTTCCCAATTTGTAATGTTGCAGTATGTATTTGAATAATGATGGCTGGTTCCTTTACCTGAAAGCTCAGATTTGATTATCATAATTTGTGTTGTTGACAGAGTTTGAGGTTTACTGTATTATTATTATTCACACCTTACAGATGTTGATCTACCTTTACCATTGCACACACTTTGTAACATTGTATTTGTCAAGTTTAAGAGTCTCTTTAACACTCATGTTTATTTTATTGTGAAGAAATCAGATATTTAGTTTAAATATTTTTCACTATTCAAACTATTTGCCGTAGTAATGTTGGTAAATTAAGATAAAGTGGTTTAAAAAATCCTAATATTCCTAAATGGACTGTTAAAAAAATAATAATTATTAATATCAAATGATATGAAGCATGATATCGTGATCCTTTTTTTTGTGATATCACCCAGCCCTATGCAATCGTTTTGATAAATCTAACCTGCTTTTGTTGACAACAAATGTATTAAAATACAAAATACATTTGTATAACATAAAAAATACAATTACTTTGCTTCCCTGAATTGATATTTTTTTTGTTTTGTTTGTAATTCAAGATTTTTAATGTTGTTTTTCTTTCGATACATGACAGGATATAATAAAAACATACTACAGGTATATATGTGGGCCTGTTACACATAAAACCAAAATATAAGAGAGAGAGAAATAAATCCTGATTGATTTATACCAAACTGTTGACTTTATGTACAGTATTTAAAGCAAGTACATTATAGGTAAAGTAATCCCTTTTCTTTTTAGCAGAAAAGTAGTTTACAGTAGTTATTTTGTAACTAATCACACCCAACACCATGAGCGTTTGCTTTCAGGACAGGTGCTTATCACATCAGGGTGACTGGGAGTTTTCTCAGTGTTTGGCAACCCGTTGCTCAAAGCAAAATGCATGCAAACATTGTCATGGCAACACCCAACCTGATTTCCTTGGAGTTCTCGCTTGCATGTGTTTGTGAGCAAATAAATGCTGCAATCTGAGGTGTGAGAACTCAAGGTGAAGTTTGGGAACTGCCTGTTTTAGCTGCGAGTTTTTCAACATCAGTTTGCATGCGGAGTGTTTTCCCAAGCTTTAGAGAGCCGTGACCTGATAACCAGTCACCCGTGAACTGCCTCAGTCGTTTCCATTCATTCTCAGACAGCAGGGGAGTCAAGCGCATAAAACAGGATTGATATATTGATTTCTTTGTTCAAAACTCTCTTGTTTTTTTTTCTGAGGCGCTCTATTGATTTATTTTATATATTTTGTTTAATTCTCTAAAATAAAACTATAACATGAAAAAAATTGTGTTACACATAGACTGTAAAAGATATGGATGTAGTGACATCACCCATAGGTTTCTAAAGAGCGCAAATAAAGCTGCAAGTGGGCGTGGCCAACCGGCGGCATTTTGTTCGTGCGTCATCGCTCCAACTGGGGGTGACCAAATAAGGGCAAAGAGGCGGAGAGTAAGCGGAGTTACAAACGCCTGCTAGCATTTTGCTTAGACAGGCTTTTCTTTGGGAGAGACGCTTAATACTTCATTACCTGCGACTCGTTTGTGTTCTGACCACATGTGCTTGGTTGTATACTAGATCAATAATATGTTTAGTCTTTTAAAAACACTGTAGTAATACATTGAGTCACTTCTTATGATGTTTTTCTACAGGAGGAAAACACGAATTACTTCCAAATACTTCAAATATAGTCTGCGTTAGTAAATGAAGGCTATTTATGAAATCCAGGCTTAACACTGTATGACAACATTTCAGATGACTGTTTTATAGCCTACAGCTAATCACTCTGTCAGATTCTGGAGTGCATTACAGCTCTAAAGAACACTATAAATGATAATGGATCTTAAATAAAACAAATACATTTACTTATATGGTATATAAGAATTTCCCTCACCAGGGAAATGGAGGCCACGTGAATGGTTTGAGAGCACAATTAAGTGCACACAGCATGCTATATCATCTGATAATTGTAGGAAATAATTCCCAAAAGGCAGCTGACTGTGTAAAGCCACATAAAACAACACAAAAATACGATGAATATGCCGAGTTCAGCGGCTAATCAGCCGGAATCAGCTGAGGTGAAATGATGGCGGCCACGCCCTTAATTATGCATACATTTAATATGACTTAATATAAACAAAACGGATGAGTTATAAAAAATTCACCCCCTCACAGTTGTCATGAAGGGTAATATAAGCTATATGAACAATAATCACCTTTTAGTAAAGTCGGCCATTTTAACAGTGGGCTCAATAGAAATCTGCTCCATATGGAGTTGGGACTAGGGGAATTTCGATGAATTGCAGTTACTTCAGTATTAGCTTCACGATGGAGAGCGGGAGGTTGTTAGACATGCCCGTAAAACAAAAAAGTCGACTCAACTTAATTTTAAGGCAACATGCACAGCTTTTTTGAGTTGGCTCAACTTTTGACTTGTAATCTGCAGTTGACTTGATTTAAGTTAAAATCAACTCAAAGCTGTGCAGCAAAGTTGTTTTTAAGTTGAGTCAACTTTACAGTGTGATGCCTGGTTTAAGGTTAGCATCTTGAGCTAAAGCAGAAAACGGTGAAATATGAAACTCTGAAACACTTTGTTTAAAAGGTTTAACATCGTGTTCCTAATTATTGCTAAACTCATTCTCCATCACACTTCCACATTATTTTACAGTAATAATAGATTCAGTTTGCTGTAAATTATACATTTGGTGCATGTTTCAGTTTAAGGAAAATGTAAAAAATTAACCCGCAGTTATTAATCAATCAATCAATCAATCAATCAATTAATTAAATGTCTTTGCACAATGCTTGTACTGGCTGCTAGCTGTGGTGAAAAATGTTTTTAAAAATATTCATTCACTCATTCTCCATCGGCTTAGTCTCTATTTCAGAGGTCGCCACAGCGGAATGAACCACCAACTATTCCGGCATAGGTTTTACACATCAGATTCCCTTCCAGCTGCAACCCAGTATTGGGAAACACCCATACACACTCCCATTCACACACACACTCATACACTACGGCAAATTTAGTTAATTCAATTCCCCTATACCGCATGTGTTTGGACTGTGGGGGAAACCGGAGCGCCTGGAGGAAACCCACGCCAACACAGGGAGAACATGCAAACACCACACAGAAATGCCAACTGGCCCAGCCGGGGCTCGAACCAGAGACCTTCTTGCTGTAAGGCCACAGTGCTAACCACTGAGCCGCCATGCTGCCTTTAAAAACATTAACTAATAGTATAATAAATTTTTTATATATGCAGTATGTGGGTAACATTAGTAAATTGGTGGTCATGTGTTGATGCGTTCATCTTTGTGAAATCACCTAGTTGTGTGAGGTCACGTACAGTTGTTTTTGCAAATTAGTTTCAGTATCATCTTGCTGGACTCTGGAGGAGGTTTTGAGTCCTGAAAGTTCACAGGCTGTTTTCATAGTTTGGCCTCTGCTTTTATCTTACTACTGATTAAGAGGCATTTTGCACAACAGTGTTATCAAGTGAAACAAAATTAAATAAGAGGAAAACTTCTGCTTTTTTTGTGATTTATTAACAAGGCCGCATGTAGGAGCTGAAATATTTATTCATATATTTGTGAAAACTATTTTCAAGGTATTTAAAAGTGATATTGTTTATGTGTAAACTACACTAACATAAGTTTGTTCAGTGAGTACTATATATATATATATATATATATATATATATATATATATATATATATATTTATATTTATTTATTTATTATTATTATTATTATATTTATTTTTATTTATTTATTTGTTTATTTATTTATTTTTATAGATATATTTATTTATTTATTTTTTTTCATTCATTTTCTTTTCAGCTTAGTCCCTTTATTAATCTGGGGTCGCCACAGCGGAATGAACCGCCAATTTATCCAGCATATGTTTTATGCAGCAGATGCCCTTCCAGCCGCAACCCTGATGTGTGTGTGAGCGTGTTTGTTTGTTTGTTTGTTGACCAGTGTGAATTAACAGCAAGAAGGTCATTGGTTCGAGTCCCGGCTGGGTCAGTTGACATTTCTATGTGGAGCTTGCATGTTGGCGTGGGTTTCCTCCGGGAGCTCTAGTTTCCCCCACAGTCCAAACACATGCGCTATAGGAGAATTGAGTAAGCTAAATTGGTCGTAGTTTATGTGTGTAAATGCAAGAGTGTATGGGTGTTTCCCAGTACTGGGTTACAGCCAGAAGGGTATCTGCCGTGTAAAACGTATACTGGAATAGTTGGCAGTTCATTCTGCTGTGGCGAGCCCTGATAAATAAGGGACTAAGCTGAAGGAAAATGAATGAATGAGTGAATGTGGCTAAGAAATAATTAATTAGAATTTTTAAATGGGGCAAGTAAACATCTTTTCTCTGGGACCAACCGGGCCATTAGAAAAAAAACCTTTAGCCTTTATCCCTGAATAATTCTGCAATGTCATTCCTAATGGTCTTAAAAAGTCTTGAATTTGACTGTGCAACCTGCAGAAACCCTTATGAAGGAATTAAGGTAACTTATTAGTAGATTGAACATAAAATAATTAAGTTGTCCCCCCCAAAAAAACCTCAAGAATCATGTTGTTTTAGCTCATTATTTATAAGTAGTTTGAACAAACAGCAAACGTCCATTCATGAGTGCATGTTGCTGTTTTTAAACCTTTCGAGCTGCGTTACTCCTCTACAACAGGACATGCATGGAGAAGTACTTTATTTTTGGATTTACACAGACTCTTCCTGAATGACGTGTCTTCCTGTCCGTGGGCTGTTTTCATCGGTCATCAGCCGTACATGTGTAGCTGAGATTGGAAAGGTTGTGTGTTATCGTGAGGGCCAGAGCTCAGACTTTCCAGCGCTCAGAGACGGGCGAGAGCTCACAGATAAACACACACCAAAAGGTCACTCAGTAAATCTCACGCTTGTGATGTTGTTTGTCTCCAGTGTGAAAGGCAAGACGGGATAATCGGGGGTAAAGTCAATTGAACATGCGCTCAGAAAATGACGCTTGCTGTTTGTCCAAACTACTTATTTAAAATGAGCTGAAACGAAACCATTTTTGAGGGTTTTTTGGGACAACTTAAATGTTAAAAAAGTGCTGGGTTAAGTAGTTTGACAGTTTGTTTTGAATGGATTGCGCAGTCTGGACTCGTGATATTCATGTTTCTATCCAGACGTTGCCACATCATGTCGGTCCCTCTATGTATCTTTAATTTTTTTGGTTTCTCCAGACCCCCACAAGTGTGGTTTGACATGATCGCTCCATCCCGGATCAATTCCATCCCCAAATATGTCTTTGATCATCATGTGGTCTTCAGCCGCCCCCCAAATTAGAGCCAGTGGTTTTCTTGATGTTGAGGAAAGAGTTCTTGTTGAGTCAGTCTGAGAACTATGAATCTGCGCTCACATTTTTCCTTCTTTTTTCTATTTTGTCTTTGATATTTGTGTGTGTGCGTGTGTGTGTAATGGTTTTGGATTTTTCAGTAGTTTTTTTGTTTTAGATTTACTAGTTTTGATTAGTTTATTTTGAAATTGCTTAGTTCATTCATTCATTTTTTTTTCGGCTTAGTCCCTTTATTAATCTGGGGTTGCCACAGCGGAATGAACCGCCAACTATTCCAGCATATGGTTTACACAGCGGATGCACTTCCAGCTGCAACCCATCACTGGGAAACACCCATGTATTCTCACACACACATATTTAGCTTTTTTTTTTATTAACAAGAACCAGCATGTACAGTTTTCTTATACAATAAAATCACTTTACATTTCTTAACAAGAATGAAATAAGTGAGAAGAAAAGAAATTAAAGAAGAAAAAAAAAACACAGAGGAGAGGGTACATATTATCAAATTACATACAAATATGTTACACACATTTTCCAATTGTAGTTATTAACAAGAGTTCTTAATGCACTTTTACTACAGGAAATGCATATATACAAACATTTTATGTAAAAATGTTAGAGGAGGAGCATATATTAATTGTTTTAATTGCTTTTCTATTTTTAGAATTGGAAATTACTTTCATATACATTTGAATCTCTTTTTCTAGCACCATGAAGTGAGGTTTGCTTTTGGCAAACTTGGATTTATGTATGTGAAATTTACATAATAATAAAATAAAGTTTATAATAAACCAGCATCTTTTAAAGAGCAACAATTTAGCTTACCCAGTTCACCTACAGCACATGTTTTTGGACTTCTGGGGGAAACCAGAGCACCTGGATGAAACCCATGCCAACACGCGCCATGCAAACTCCACACAGAAACACCAACTGACTCAGCTGGGGCTCAAACCAGTGACCTTCTTGCTGTGAGGCGAGAGCGCTACCCACTACGCCACCCTGTCGCCCGAAATTAGTTTTAGTTTTTATTAGTTTCAGTATTAGTTTGTTTTTTTCTAAATGAGGATATTTGTTAGGTGCAAGATTCAAAATCATCAGTATAAATATTGTATAACTCAACCAAAGATACATATTTGAAACATGTATTTAGAGGACATGGCCACTATCATCTACCACTACCATCTACCCATCCTCAAATTCAAATACAGCAGCCCACAAGATAGCAGACCTAAGTTAAATATACATGCAAGTAGGGCTGGGCTATAATTATCACGATATATAATTTTTACGAGAAAACGATAATAACAGTTCGATAAGTGTTGGATAATGTTTATGCAGGCGCTTTGCAGACTGCACTTCCGGATGCCACACGTAGTACAAGTTTACAGCCACACAGTGTTAGTTGCGCTTGAAGGAGTACGAAAAAAATAAATAAAGAAAAAAAAATAAGGTCACAGTCATTGCTGACAAGAAACGTCACTAAACTCAAGTAGTCTGGAGCTACTTCGTTTTTTGCAAGCCGACACAAAACAGAGCGACGTGACAGAGCAAACTGTGCGACGACTCAGCTATCAAAAACAGGCAACAATGCCACTTTTATGAAGATGCTAGTTTTGGTAAAAACTATGCTAGAAGATGCAAGAAACAAGTGTTGGTAAATGTGGACCATCCACAAGCATCAGCGCAACTACCCAGCAGAGTCGGATGTCATCATTTTCGAAAGTTGTGCCTTATGAGAAAAAAACGAAAAGACACTATAACAGAACACAACAGTCTCATCAAGTGTCAGTCATCTACAACATAAACATGAAGAACGAAAAACATCTGAGGTGAAGCGCTTCAAAACAAGTGCGCTATATATGCTTTAGCGCCAAAACAATACATTAAACCGTTTTTATGGTTTCAGTTCATCTAATCACGTTCGGATGAGCCAGGACAGTCTTTACAACTTATTCACAGCACTGGTAGTATTCTTAGATTACCTCGGAGGAATTAACTTGGTCTGAAGGATGAGAGAACTCAGAAACTTATGTGAATGGAGACGCTCCCCGCATGTCCCGCAGTGATGCGCGATTTTTTTTTTATAAATGAGTCTGTATAGGCCTACTCGTGCCAGTCTGTCAGATAAAATTGGTTAAAACCCCCGCCGATATAACCAAGATCTGCGCATAACATGGTTTTATGCATTCCGTTATATGTAATGTCAAGAGAGTTACTCCATAAACTGCCCACACTTGATTATGTAATGCGTGGACGCATCTCACAGCGCAAATGATAACGTTTTAAATGTAATTGATTAATTGATAAATCTAAAGATTTGACATTTATCGTGATAATTATCGATATCGACGGATATGAAAAAAATTATCGTGATCGTTTTTTTTTTTTTTGTCAGATCGCCCAGCCTTACGTGCAAGACTGCTTCTGAGGTTAGATACACAGTAGTGATGAGAAGTTCAGATCTTTAACGTGAACTGGATCTTTTGTGACAATCTTCACATGTTAGGACACAACATACCAAAACTATGTAGTCCGCAATCATAATTTCAATCAGTTCATCACCATGATCTGAAAAGTTTATTATGATTAAGTTTTGCAACCCAGCTGAAGTATGATTCACTCATTTAAACTCCATTACGACTTTCTGTTATGAAATAAAGTTGTTCAAGTTTAGTTCATCACAGCAGGCTGTCTGAAGTATTATCAGTTCACCGGTTCTCAAATCTGATCTCTGTACTAATAACTGAACAACTCTGTATATATTGGTTTATTTCGAGTCAGAGGGGGTATCAGTCATGTTAAAAAGTAAGTAATTTGTGGATAAGTGCTTACTGGAGGCGAGAATCGCTTAAAATGATTCAGTTTGATTTGGTAAACAAGTTCAACCGCTTCACTTAGAAGATCCGGTTAAGAATAACGATTCGTTCGCGATCACTAATACAGGAGTAAAACCCATTACTTGACTCAAATGTGTTAAATTAATAATTTTAAGTCTTTATTTAATGCTGTCACCGTGCCACTGTTATGTCCACTTGTTGTTTTTGCCACGGGAGCAACAGTGAGGACTGACTGGAGGAGAACTGGCTTGAGCTGGCCAATGGCAGCAGGATTACAGATTCTGAGGTGCCGTACGGGTCCAACACCTAGCAGCGCGAAGTAAATAGTTTTACTTCTAAAAAGCTTACAGTAAGATTATGTATTAAAAACATTTACAAAGACGAAAACGAAGGAGGTTTTTGCTATAATATTAGTTAGTTTCAGTTAGTTTTGTATGTACACAATACAGTTTCAGTAAGTTCTGAAATGAAAATCAAAGTTTCAGTTAACGAAAATGATTATCAGTTTGTTTTTAGTTTTTACGTTCACTTTTTTACGCTATAATAACCTGTGTGTGTGTGTGTGTGTGTGTGTGTGTGTGTGTGTGTGTGTGTGTGTGTGTGTGTGTGTGTGTGTGTGTGTGTGTGTGTGTGTGTGTGTGTGTGTGTGTGTGTGTGTGTGTTTTAAAAAGCCTCCCATTACTACTAATGTTGCTACCACCGCATCTACCACCTGTGCAAAAATCTAACAGCAGAATAGTCCCGTTGTAACGCATGTTGCCAGATTGAGGTAAAAAAATGCTTTGAGATTGGAATATTTCATCAATTGTGCGTGTTGAGGAGCTTCATACAAGATCTGGCAACTTGACAAACATGGGCATAAAGTGATATTTTTTTTGCAACTACATTGGGCCATAAAAATGACAGGAGTTTCCCAGGAGAAATAACAAAATGGGAGGATGGCGGAAGTGGGTGTGAAATGCGGGAAAGCTGGGAGTGTTGGCAGGTGTGGATGGAAGTGATGCAAGCGCTGCTGAAAGTGTGGTCTGCTGTTAGTTTTCCCCTTGAGAGGTGTGGGATGAGGACATGCTTGGACCTTTAGTGTGCTGGTAATGAATGAGTATGACATCATCGTTGAGTTTGACCTCATTAGCTAAATGATTAAGCGCTTTGGGAGGTGATGCACGTTTGGTGGTGATTAAAACTCTTTATCGGGTGAAGAAGTACAGTCAAACTACATGTTTAAAATGCGCTTTTTTGGGGGGACAACTTGATTTGTTTTATGTTCAATCCACTTACATTTGTAAAACTGTACAAGTTCACTTAATTTCGTCATGTTCTCTTAACCGATTGTGTGGAACCCAGCATTTTTACAGTGTACATGCGGAGTTCACACTATTTACTCTTATTGTCCTAACACAATCGATTAAGAAACTTTATAAGTGGATTGAACATAAATAATTAAGTTGCCCCCCAAAATCTCAAGGATTGTGTTTGTTCATTTTGAATCAGTTGTTTGAACTATTATTATTATTATTATTATTATTATTATTATTATTATTATTATTATTATTATTATTATTATTATTATTATTAATAATAATAATATTATTAATTATTATTATTAATTGTTATTGTTGTTGTTATTATTATTAATAATATTATTATTGTTATTGTTGTTGTTATTATTAATATTAATATTATTATTATTAATATTGTTATTGTTGTTGTTATTATTATTATTAATAATATTATTATTGTTGTTGTTATTATTAATATTAATATTATTATTATTAATATTGTTGTTGTTGTTGTTGTTATTATTATTGTTATTATTATTATTATTATTATTAATATTATTATTGTTATTGTTGTTGTTATTATTATTAATATTATTATTATTAATATTGTTATTGTTGTTGTTATTATTATTATTATTATTATTATTATTATTATTATTATTATTAATAATAATAATATTATTGTTATTGTTATTATTAATATTATTATTATTATAATATTATTATTATTATTATTATTATTATTATGACATTTATTCTACCAGGATAGACACATTGAGATTAAAAATCTCTTTTACAAGAGCGTCCTGGCCAAGTATAGGCAGTACATGTCACATGGGTCTAACAGACAACAAACAAAAAAACCTATTATTATTATTATTATTAATATCATCATTATTATTAATATTATTGTTATTATTATTATTATTATTATAACATTTATTCTACCAGGATAGACGCATTGAGATTAAAAATCTCTTTTACAGGAGCGTCCTGGCCAAGAATAGGCAGTACATGTCAAATGGCACATAAGATTATATGAGGAGAAACACATCAGCATAAGTTCATGTAATTAGTTAAAATCAGAATTAAACTAGTAATGCAAGGATTAGTCCATTTATGCATAAGATAAAGTTAAAATCATCAAACATTCCTTCAAATTAGACAGTAAATAAATATCCTGTGACCGAAGGCCATAGCTAAGGACAGGTTTTGTACAAATGTAATTCTGGAGATATGATGGGAGTAAACCCAGTATGGATTTGTAAACAAAGATATGCCAATGCTTGAGCCAACAAAGCAGCCCAACCTACTCCAGTATACAACACATAATGATGAGTGAGGCATTTAAAATGAGTTCTAATCTTAGTGCACTATGGTAAACAGTATGCAGACTTTGAGACGAAGCATGCATATACAGTAGATAACATCACCGTAGTCTAATATCGACATAAATGTTGCATCAACTAGCTTTTTAACAACAAAAGAAAGGCAGTTCTAAAATTGAAGCCTAAAATCTCTTCATTGACACTGATTAGTTTAATTTATTAATTTATTTTTGTTAATTTAATTATTTATATACTTTATGCTTGCACAGTTATGATTTATGTGTCCAATTTAAAGTAGAATGCATAATCATGTCGATTTTATTTGCTTACAATTATTGGTAAAACTTTATTTTAAGGTGTCCGTTTCACCCATGTTTTGTTTACAATAACGATAATGCTTACTGTATTATAGTAATTGCATGCAACTAAACCCTAAAATTCTAATTGTAGCTATATACTACTATTAAGTACAGTGCTCAGCATATATAAGTACACCCCTCACAAATCTCTTTTAAATTCATACTTTTAATAGGAAGCTGTACAATATTATATGTGTGCATATACATTAGATTAGTCAGTACTGAAGCCAAATCTGGAGCTTATCTAACAAAATAACTTACGATAACGGTCCAAAAACTAGTACAGCCAAACTTATATGTTATAGAGAAATATTAAATGCAAATGTAAAAACAAAAAACAGAAAAATCAAAATTTTTATTTATTTATTTTTTTATTTTTTTTATTTTTTTATTGAGTTGAAATTTTGTAGGTGATATTTATTTATTTTAATTTTTTTTGCAATATTTTGCTTTTAGTTTAATTGTATTTTCTTTCAATTTCTAAATATGTTCGGTAACTAAATAATTATTTTAATAAATGTATCAGTTCAATAAATCTGTTTTGGTTAAATGCACCAAAATACATCGCCTTTATTCACTAAGAAATGCATACAAATGTTCATTTTCAAAATGGAGTGTATGCTAAGCACTGTACATGCAATTAACTAATATTATTCTGTAGTTAAATAAAGTTGCATTGTAAAAAGGACCCCTTAAATTAAAGTGACCCAAATTTTTTTGCTAAAATTATTAAAATAACATATTATATTTATAGCATTTCTAACAGGCCTGTAGCCAGCCTGGTGAAAGGGGTGGTTTGTTTTTCTCAAAAGTGGACCTGTTAACAATTATACGCCTCCTTTCTAATTAATTCTAAAATTTAGATGCTGCATTTTAGTGACAATTTGTGCACTGTTCTAAATGATCTTGTCGGCTGGTCTTCATAACCACACTTTTTGAGCCGAAATAGTATTCAAATCAGTTTTAATATGGTCCGCTTTTGGTGCTTCACATCTTCTTATTGGTCATTTTATTGCTTCAAGAATAAGGTCCAAGAAGGTTTTCTCCATTTAAAAATGATAAAATAGCTAAAGAAGATTTCTCTTACATCAGATTGTATGTTTTCTTGCACAGCTGGATGTTGGACTCATGAAAAAGATTTGTTAGCATTGGCCAAAACTGATTAGCTGAAGTCACACCGAAGTGACGGCTAACAGAGGATTCTGCTTGCTCTTAAAGCCTTTTTCGGTGGGTTAGTTTCACAATTCAAAATAGGACAAATGAGAAGTGGGGACAAATTCTGGACATTTGTCAGTGAGGGGTGGGTGCGAACCCCCCTGGCTACGGGCCTGTATAACATGCATTTCCAAACATTAAAACCCTCAAGCTTTTATTTAGTAAAAAAAATGAGCCTTCCTAAAATTTGAGCTGAAAAAATTAACATATTTAATATTCAAGTGCTCAATCTAACCAATTCAAACCAAAAAAATGACACACAGCAGTCTTTTCTTGTGAATCAAGGCACTGAAAACGGGATCATAAACACTGCGCCACACATTTATTGATTTCTGAGTATTATTTATTTATTTTTTACATCTCAGCCTTATTGCTGTTTGATAACTACACTATGCCATATCATTCATTCATCGCCAACAGTAGCTGAGTAAAACCTTAGCCAGCAGCCAGTGTTGGAGGTCCTGCATGAGTTCAGTTCAGTGCTGGAAAGCAAACCTCCTGCCAAAGCTCACAGCGCTGTGTCTGTGTGTTAGAGAAGATGTGAAAGCCTGTTCCCGCTCGCATCTCCTGCTGTCCGACTCTAAATACAAACACACACACACACACACTCATGATGAGGCTCATGCTGGAGGAATTCACTGCAGTTTAATGTGCTTTAATCATAGCAGCAGACACAAGACACCGCAGGCCTCCCTCTGAGATCAACACACACACACACCCACACACACACACACACACACACACACACACACACACATGCATACTCGCACAATAATTCGCTCTAACACATGTACATAAACACACTTGCATACTCTCTCACTGCATACTTGCGCACGCACACATTAAACATATGCTGGAATAGTTGGCGGTTCATTTCGCTGTGGCGACCCCTGAAATGGAGACTAAGCTGAAGGAAAATGAATGATTTGTTATAATATAAAGTAATAATAGCAAATAACAGTAATCTTGAATATCGTCTCAATCATCACTTTCTTCTTCTGCTGTAAATCCAAATGGGCTTTTCAGTGGTTAATGTTCTCGCATCTTACTGTAATGCTACAGAGTGTGTGTTTGTTGCCAGTAAGAGGAGGTCTGGGTTTTTCTGTTTCTTTTTTTTTTTGGAGTGCATTAGTGAAGGATTTAGTCACACATGAGCTGAGATCCGAAGATGCAAAACTTCCAGGACAAATGAAGACGTCTGAAAGTGTTCCCAGGACGGAGCTTGCTGGACCAAAAAAAAAGTGTATTATTAAAAACCAGTCTTGACTGCGGTCCTGTCTTCCCCACCGGACGCTTGAAAGAAATGAGTTTCTGAGTAGCATTAAATTCTGCTTTAATTTCATATTATGCTTCAGTATCATGTTTAATCTGCCGTCAAGCTTTGGAAGCGAATGGGAATCAAACAAACAGTTCTTGTGGCTTGGATCGTCTCCTCTTATTATGTTTCAGTGGTCTCTGAATGATCTCTGCTTTGTGGAGAAGCCTGTGGAAAAAAGCATCAAATAAGTAGCGAAGCAGCAAAGCTTTTTCATTTGAAGGGCACATAGTTTACTTCTTTTTTTTAATGATTTATTATTAGTATTATGGTTCTTCTGAGTGTGCCAGTTTAGGTTCAGTTTAAAACACAATTCAGATTTTTTTATTATAATGTGTTAAAGTGTCATGTTGGGGGCGTGTCCACAGTTTGCTGATTTAGGGGTGTGTTGCTTTACATGTAAATTAGTTTCGGCTTCCCGCCCAATGTAACAAGGGGGGGGGGACATGAGCTCACCCGCTCTGTTTGCGCAACAGAGTTTGACAGGCAGACTGAGAGAAGAAGCTGGAGAGGTTCAGCATTCAGTCGTACATGTACGATTCTGACACAGACCAAGCAGAGAGTACAAAATCATTTGTGTCTTTGTACAGTTTTACCGCCAACTGTGTGCTAGTTTCAAGTGCCGAGCTTGTACACAGAAACTAATAACCACGCACACTGAATTAACTTTGACTGAGGCACCGGATGCGCCGCTCGAAGTCGCGACACGGCACACCAGACACTCTCTGTGGCGCGGCAGAAACATGAAGTGTCCCGAATCGTCGCGCCACGCATTTTTGAATTCTAAACATAGGTTTCTGCAGCGGTCCGCGGCGCCCAGCCGTCGACTTGAGTGTACCCTGATAGAAACCGATGTTTAGAATTCTAAAACGCATGCTAGTTAAGATCACAGGGAGCTTCTGGGATCGCGAGAAATGCAAACGGCTGAAGTATAAGGTAGACTCAATGAGAAGTACACATGTTTGCAAACCTAACTAAAGATACAACCAATAATTCCGATTAGAGCGATAATGTGGAGAATATTGATCTTGTGTTGAGCCTTGCATCTAAAAATAGAGCTAGCGTGTTCCTTTAGTGATATCGCCTAGACTCACGCTGAAAATGGCGGACGTGAATCAACAAACTGAGGATATGATGACGCTCCTGTCAATCAATATTGGTGGGCGGGGGGATCGCTCTCCTACGTAAAGTAGCGGTCGGTTTGAAAACCGCTACAATTGGTCCACCGTTTTTTATGTTGTTAAATTGAAAAAAAAGCACTGGGTGTGTTTATATCACCCCAATATGACAGTCTATACACCATACATGCACATATGTCTGTCCAAACAGCTTGAAAAGTAGATTTTTTTACCATAGGTGCCCTTTAAAGGTGCTCTCTAAATCATAAAAACACCATAATATGTTTGCAGATATTTAAGAAACATGCTGAGTCAACATTCTTGTTTATCTGACTACGTTATTACGGACCACGACATCTGTCTACGTTTTGGCCATTTAACCCACCCACTGCCGCTTTAGCCAATTATATTTCAGCACCCCGGGTTGCCTTGGTGTGATTCATTCATTCAGGAAGGCTCTCAAAGTATGCCTCTGTGACTGATATGTGACCGCCAGTGGGCCCGAAATGAGACGCAGATTCAGAGTTCCACATGAGGTTATTAATTAGCAAATAATATAAATATTACAAATGTAAACATTAGTTGAGCAGGTTACATTGTAACCCCGTCTCCCAACAATACGCTAGAGGAGATTTGCAATAAGCAATTTGTCTTTGGTAGACAAAACATGACAGAAGTTTAAAATCAGCCATTCAGAAGCACAGAATAGTGCACTCACTGCACTCCAACGAAATAAGATTTATAATCTAATTAATACATATTAAACCTCTTCATCATTATTAAATGTAGATGCTGAATCACTGATATGTGTTGGTTTGCATTATTTCACAGCTCTGAAGTTCAGTTTCAAACGTTTTATTGTATTTTCCAGATCTGAGGTGAACTATCTGCAGCTGCTTTCAGTATATGACAATAAATGTCATGTAAAATGGCGTTCAAACTCACATTATTAGCATAAAGCACATGAGGTGTACCTGAGGTCAGTAAGAACAAATTGGTATTGTTCTGTTTGGGAGTGCTTCTGCATAAAATACAATAAAGATATTTAAGCATAGATAAATACAATAAAGAAAAAGCTTCAAATCAAATAATCAGTGTTTTATTGTTTTCCGGTGACTCTTAACAGCGTTCAGGTACAGTAATTGAATAATCAAATGTACAATAATACTGCATGGTCTTCATTCAACTGAATTAATTGTTATTAAAGTAACAAACTGTACAATTTCTAATGCCTGAATGCTTTTAAAATCCTCATGCAGTCACAGGCCTTAAAAATATTGCATATCCTGCGGTGTGACTATTGAAAATAATGACATTGCGATATATTGATGAGGAAACAACATGTTGTGCAGTCCTAATCTCAATTATTGAAGTTAACAAGTTTGTTTTATTTTACAAAGATTTTTTTTTATTTATAAATAAATTTATTTTAGTTGACTGATTTTAATGATTATTAAAAATAGTTTATTTTTATTATTATGATTATTATTATTATTATTACTATTATTATTATTATTATTATGATTATTATTATTACTACTATTATTATTATTATTATTAATAATACTATTATTATTATTATTATTATTATTATTATTATTATTATTATTATGATTATGATTATTATTACTATTATTATTATTATTAATAATACTATTATTATTATTATTATTATTATTATTATTATTATTATTATTATTATTATTATTACTATTATTATTATTATTATTACTATTATTATTATTATTATTATTATTAAACTTAATGTTGTCAGCCTGTAATGTTGTCTTGTGCAGCAAGTTAATGTAGCCTGTGTGTTTTTCCAAACTTCTGGTTCACGGCACTGGTTTGTTCACTGAACTCGTTGTACTGGATCTTCGTTGAGCTTCTGGCCTTCACTCACCCTTTAACACACAAACACACAGATCTACATTCACATTAAACTGACTGTGTTAAAGACACTCATTCCCACCATTTTTGTTTGTATTCTGATTCACACACCTGCATTGCTCCTCTAGTTTGGATTGCAATCTAGTCATCCAGTAAATCTAATGATGTTTTACACATATTGTTGGTTGTTTGACTCATTGCTTTTGTTAGACTGTGGATAAGTGTAAAGTTAAATGCATAAATTATACAAATAATGAAGACTGAATTGCCAGTGAATGTTTCTGAGGTACAATCACTACCATTTCATTTCAATTTCTTTTTTTTTAAAGTTTTATATTAGTCTTTGTTAACAGCAGATGGCGCTGTATTTTACAAATAGTCGCGCACTGCTTGCATCCAATTCCTTACCAGTACCACTTGCAAATTACGAACATGATCCTAGTGAGCTGTTTTCATTAATCTTGACATAAAAACCAATTTACTGTATATGACTCTAAAAACACACAAGCATTCTGCTCAAAATTAGCCTAGAGCGCCATCAGATATTAAAAAAATTAGCCTAGAGTGCCATCTGCTGTTAAAAAACTAGCCTAGAGCAATTTCTAGAGTGCTATTTACTGTTAAACTGTTAAGAGCGCCGCCTGCCGTTCGAGACTAGCCTAGAGCGCCGCCTGCTGTGCGACGCCTGCTGTTCGAAACTAGCCTAGAGTGACGCCTGCTGAAAACTAAACTCAAAATTGATTCAAGAGAGAAAGGTGATGCATTTTGAAAATCTCAGGATCAACGTAGAATTAATTTCTCAAGCGAATTTAAGCCAAGAGTGTATTTGGTCAGCGCCAGTAGCCTAGTGGTTAGCGCGTTTTTACATGGCCCCGAGGTGCTCACGGCGACCTGAGTTCGATGCCTGGCTTGAGGTCCTTTGCCGACCTTTCCCCTATCTCTGCTCCCCATACTTTCCTGTCTGTAAATCTCAACTGTCCTATCAAAAATAAAGGTGAAAACCCCCTAAAAATAATTAAGCGTGTGTTTGGTGCAACTTGCTTACTGTGAATTTATTATTTTTTTTTCATACAGCCTCCAACAGCTAATCTAGCTTTTTGCAAGTGTTACATTCGTTCATTCATTTTATTTTCGGCTTAGTCCCTTTATTAATCTGGGCTCACCACAGCGGATTGAACCGCTAATTTATCCAGCATATGTTTTACACAGCAGATGCCCTTCCAGCAGCAACCCATCACTGGGAAACCCATACACACTCGATCGCACACATACATGCACTACGGACAATTTAGCCTTCCCAATTCACCTGTACCGCATGTCTTAGGACTGTGGGGGAAACCAGAGCACCTGGAGGAAACCCACGAGAATGCAGGGAGAAAATGTAAACTCCACACAGAAACGCAAACTGAACCAGCCGAGGCTTGAACCAGTGACCTTCTTGCTGTGAGGCGACAGCACTACCTACTGCGCCACTGCGTTGCCCCTAGTGTGACATTATGAATCAAAATAATGTGACGAGATGCTTTCAACAAACAGCCAGTACTGTCATTTCACAACCTCTGAGCTCACGGCAGGTCAGTCATCATTAAAAGTCAATTTCCTCATATACCAAATGAATGGGTCTTTATGTCCGGAGCCTGACTTTTGTGCTCCATAGTGGCTTAAACAGGAAGTTTGCAGGTTGGGTGAAGCATCCGGAAGGAAACCATGAACCTGGAAACCTCCACACATGTGGATTTGTGCTTGAAACACGGTGCAATCCACCATTGTTTAAGAGTGTAAAAGAAGCATCCGGGTGTAGAGCTTCACCTAACGCAACACTAACCTGTGATTTGCATTTTTCTGCCTCAAGTTCAGTTCCTCACACAGATGCCAGAAGCCGCTGATGCAGAAACCTCACATTCCTGCTGAAGAATGGATTGCATCACAGTTTCAGTAATGCGTCCCAGATCCTGTCCTTCTGCCCTCAGTTCATGAATGCGCACCGCAGCGTTTGTCAACTTTATTTTCAAAACCAGGCTTGCTACTAGGGCAGGATGATACTGGAAAAATGTGCGATATTGAGTATTGAGATTTAACCATATTTCTTACGATACGTCATTTCTCTTGAAAACTGCTATTTTTATTATTGCGACGTTTTTAAATCATTTATTTAAATGTTAAATGATTATGATATTAAAATAATATCATTTTAATGATATTAAAGTAGGCGACACTGGGGCTCAATGGTTAGCACTGTCACCTCAAAGCAAGAAGGTTGCTGGTTTGAGTTCTCTGTGTGGAGTTTGCATGTTCTCCCGTGTTGGCGTGGGTTTCTTCCGGTTTCCCCCACAGTCCAAACACATGTGCTATAGGTCAATTGAATAAACTAAATTGGCCGTAGTGTGTGTGTGAATGAGTTTGTATAGGTGTTTCCCAGTACTGGGTTGCAGCTGTAAGAGCATCAGCGGTGTAAAACATATGTTAGCGGTTCATTCCACTGTGGTGAGCCCTCATGATTAAAGGGACTAAGCCGAAGGAAAATGAATGAATGAATGAATGATATTAAAGTTGGCACGGTGGCTCAGTGGTTAGCACTGTCGCCTCACAGCAAGAACGTCGTTGGTTCGAGTCCCAGCTGGGTCAGTTGGCATTTCTGTGTGGAGTTTGCATGTTCTCCCCGTGTTGACGTGGGTTTCCTCCGTGTGCTCCGGTTTCCCCCACAGTCCAAACACATGCGCTATAGGGGAATTGGATTAACTATATTGGCCGTAGTGTATGAGTGTGTGTGAATGAGTGTGTATGTGTTTCCCAGTACTGGGTTACGGCTGAGAAAGGCATCTGTTGTGTAAAACATAAACTGGATAAGTTGGTGGTTCATTCCGCTGTGATTAATAAAGGGACTAAGCTGAAGGAAAATGAATGCTGCTTGTATTAAAAAAACTAAATTGTTTTACAAATAATGTATAAAAATTGTGCATAGAAAGCATCGTCCGTCAAGCTATTTGGGCTTATTGGAACCTAATTAGAATAAAACCTAATTATCACCTTTTGATATGATGTACTTTTAGAGAAAAATGATGTCCATATATGTGGATCCGTGCTCCGAATTTCCATCAAACACTTTTCCCTGACTGTTATTTAATGCATTAATAACACACACATATTTTTTTAACATGTTTTGACCATCAGAGAGTAAAAACAACCCCCCCCCCCCCCCCCCCATTTTGGACAGTTAAAAATAGTGTTTGGGACGTTTCATATGCTGCAAAACAGTTGCAGGATGACACTGTATGTCTGTAACAAAGTATAAAACCTTCAAAGTATTTTAAATAGCCACTTAAGAGCTCAAATGTGCTGTCCACGTATGTGAACACTCAAGCCCTAGGAGGTTAAAACACTATGAATGAGTGAAAACCTCAGCAGATATTCTGACTCTGATTGGCTGTTGTCTTTTTTCTCTCTCGTCTCGACTCCGCCCATTAGTGTTTATCTCAGTTCTGGGTTCTGCTTTAAGTCCCTCCAGCCAATAGCAGAACAGCAACTATTGGGGAGGCCGGGCTAAATATGGTAAAGCCCCATCTGATTGGTCAAATTTACATTAACAACCAATGCATACAATAATTGATCACACATATATGCAAACGAGAAGGCTTTTCTGTTCAACAGAAAGACATTGTATTTGATCAAAAATCATTTCAATACAATAGAGACAGTAATGTTGTGAAAATCATTATAGTATATAACGGTTTTCTATTCGAACATATTTTAATGTGGGATTTATTCCTATTTTTTTAAGTTTAGTACTATTACTTAAGTTGTCAGTGTCACATGATCCTTCAGTAATCATTCCGATATGCTAATTTATTTATTAGTGGTGTCAATTATAGATAAAAGTCCACATGTATGCTATATTTATATACTATTATCAGTTTTGTGTTATATTATGCAGCTCTAGTTGCTCTAGAAGTGGAATAAGATTCTGAAGTCATGCTGCGCTAAACTGCATGAGAGCCAGAGAAAAGTGAAGTTGCCCAAAACAACCCTGTCGACTGCACTGGTTTCTCTTTTGGTCTGAATGAGCGCATGAGCCTGGCTTGAGTGTTTCTCTGAACCCGTCAGATGGAAGAGGAATGTGTTTTAGGTCAAAGCGGGGAAATGCTTCTGCAGTCTGCATGGTAGCAAAGGTCAGATTGCATTGTTTGTAATGGAGCTTTGACCTTCGGGTTAAAAGGAACCAACAATGTAGCTGACGTCAGTGCAAGACTAAGCATTCGCTTTTTCTTAAAGGTATAGTTCACCCAAAACTCTAAATCGGTTGAGCATTAACTCACCCTCAAGTGGTTTGAGTCTTGTTGAACTGAAATTGAAAGGTATAGTTCACCCAAAAATCTAAAACCCCATTAACTCACCATCCAGTGGTTTGAGTGTCTTTTTTTTCTGTTCAACTTAAATTTAAAGGGATAGTTCACCCAAAAATGAAAGTTCTGTCATCATTTACTGACCCCTTGACTTGTTTCAGACCAGTTTATTTTGTTGTTGTTCTGTTGAATGCTAAATAAGATATTTTCAAGAATATTGGAAACCTGTAACCATTGACATGCATTGATTTTTGTTGATTTAGATTTTTTGGTAAACTATCACTTTAAGAAAAGACGTCAATTATTGTTGTTGCTTTCATTTTGGTCCCGGTGGTCAAAGCTCCATTACAAATAATACATTCATCATTTTCATCTTTTTATTTTGATCTTTCATATTTGGTGAACTGTCCATTTTAAGATATTTTGAAGAATGTTGGTAACCTGTTGCCATTTACTTCCATTGTGTTTATATTTTCCTCTATAAAAGTCAATGACAAACATGGTCAAAGCTCCATTACAAGCAATACAATCATCAATGCTTTCATTTTTGGGTGAACTGTCTCTTTAAGATATTTTGAAGAATGTTGATAACCTGTAACCATTTACTTCTCAAGAAAAATATAAAAACATGATGGACGTCAATGGCGAACACTGTCAAAGCTCCATTACAAGAAATATAATCATCAATGCTTTCATTTTTGGGTGAACTGTCCCTTTAAGATGTTTTGAAGAATGTTGGTAACCGGTACCCATTGACTTAAAGGTAGAAAAAAACACAATGGAAGTCAATGGCAAACATGGTCAAAGCTCCATTACAAGTAATACAATCATCAATGCTTTCATTTTTGAGTGAACTGTCCCTTTAAGATACTTTATTTTAAAGAATGTTGGTAACCTGTAGCCATTGACTTCCATAGGTAGAAAAAACCCCACGATGGTAGTCAATGGCAAATTTTGTCAAAGCTCCATTACAAAGAATACAATCAATGCTTTTATTTTAGCGTGTACTGTCTCTTTAAGATATTTTGAAGAATGTTGATAACTGGTAACCATTTACATCCATTGTGTTTATATTTTCTTCTATAAAAGTCAATGACAAACTGTGTCAGCTCCGTTACAAACAATGCTATCATCAATGCTTTCATTATTGGGTGAACTGTCCCTTTAGGATATTTTGAAGAATGTTGGTTACCGGTATCCATTGACTTCTTTAGGTAGAATAAAACACAATGGAAGTCAATGGCAAACATGGTCAGAACTCCATTACAAGTAATACAGTCATCAATGCTTTAATTTTTGGGTGAACTGTCCCTTTAAGATATTTTGAAGAATGTTGGTAACCTGTTTCCATTGACTTCTATAGAAGAATAAAAATACAATAGAAGTCAATGGCAAACATTATCCAAAATTGAGTTGAAGAATGTTTGTCGATGACTTTTTTTTTTTCCCTACTATGGAAGTCTATGGCTGCCGTTTTCCAAACATTCTTCAAAATATCTTCTTTTGTGTTGAATAGAAGCTCAAACTAATAAATGTTGCGTAAATGGTACTTGTTCATTTTTGAGTGAACGCTCTCTTTAAATACATGAATGCAGTGTGTTTTCTGCTTGACTCTCTCTGCTGTTCTTTAGACCCGTGCAGTGGGTCAGTGTGTGATTAAAGTCAATCATTTACTCCTCCAACATGCCATCTGTGTTGAGACTGTGTTTGTGCATCTGATGAGCTCATCCAGACTTACACAGAGCGGTTTTAACCTCTTCATAGGCATTTTTCAGATGCTTTGACTATGATGTCATTCTTAATTCAAAACAGCTTTTGGATGTCCTCATTCCTGTACCGGAGTAATTAAGATTAAACTAGAAGGCTTTTTCCCTGCTCAGCGAGGAGGCTTGTGTTTGATCAAAAATACAACAGTGAAAGTAATGTTGTGGAAAGAACTCAGAATAGTTTATAATGGTCTTCAATTTGAACGTTGAATATTTGAATGTGGGATCCTATCAATCTATCGTTATATCCATCGCTTTATATATAGTTCTATCGCTATTTCTATCGTTCTGTCATTCTATCATTGTCTCATTCTGTCTATCTATTTATCGTTCTATCATTCTATCTGTCGTTCCATCTATCGTTCTATCTATTGTTCTGTCATTATATCTCGTTATATCTCATTGTATTGCTCTATCTATAGTTCTATCGTTCTTTCATTCGTTATGGTTCTATCTATCCATTTATCGTTCTATTTATCGTTTTATCTATCGTTCCGTCTAGTCTATTGTTATACCCATCAATCTATCGTTATATCCATCGCTTTATGTATAGTTCTATCGCTAAATCTATCGTTCTGTCATTCTATCTATTGTTCTATCTGTCATTCTATCGTTCTATCATTGTCTCGTTCTGTCTATCGTTCTTTCATTCGTTATTGTTCTATCTATCCATTTATCGTTCTATTTATCGTTTTATCTATCGTTCTGTCATTCTATCTATTGTTCTATCTGTCATTTTATTTGTCATTCTATCGTTCTATCATTGTCTCGTTCTGTCTATCTATTTATCGTTCTATCATTCTATCTGTCGTTCCATCTATCGTTCTATCTATTGTTCTGTCATTATATCTCGTTATATCTCATTGTATCGCTCTATCTATAGTTCTATCGCTCTATCGTTCTTTCATTCATTATTGTTCTATCTATCCATTTATCGTTCTATCTGTCGTTCTGTCATTCTGTCTATTGTTCTATCTGTCATTCTATTTGTCATTCTATCGTTCTATCATTGTCTCGTTCTGTCTATCTATTTATCGTTCTATCATTCTATCTGTCGTTCCATCTATCGTTCTGTCATTATATCTCGTTATATCTATCGCTCTATCTATGGTTCTTTCATTCGTTATTGTTCTATCTATCCATTTATCATTCTATTTATCGTTTTATCTATCGTTCTGTCATTCTATGTATTGTTCTATCTCTCCTTCTATTTGTCATTCTATCATTGTCTCGTTCTGTCTATCTATTTATCATTCTATCATTCTATCTGTCGTTCCATCTATCGTTCTATCTATTGTTCTGTCATTATATCTCGTTATATCTCATTGTATCGCTCTATAGTTCTATCGCTCTATCTATCGTTCTTTCATTTGTTATTGTTCTATCAATCCATTTATCGTTCTATTTATCGTTTTATCTAACGTTCTGTCATTCTATCTATTGTTCTATCTGTCATTCTATTTGTCATTCTATCGTTCTATCATTGTCTCGTTCTGTCTATCTATTTATCGTTCTATCATTCTATCTGTCGTTCCATCTATTGTTCTGTAATTATATCTCGTTATATCTATCGCTCTATCTATCGTTCTTTCATTCGTTATTGTTCTATCTATCCATTTATCGTTCTATTTATCGTTTTATCTATCGTTCTGTCATTCTATCTATTGTTCTATCTGTCATTTTATTTGTCATTCTATCGTTCTATCATTGTCTCGTTCTGTCTATCTATTTATCGTTCTATCATTCTATCTGTCGTTCCATCTATCGTTCTATCTATTGTTCTGTCATTATATCTCGTTATATCTCATTGTATCGCTCTATCTATAGTTCTATCGCTCTATCGTTCTTTCATTCATTATTGTTCTATCTATCCATTTATCGTTCTATCTGTCGTTCTGTCATTCTGTCTATTGTTCTATCTGTCATTCTATTTGTCATTCTATCGTTCTATCATTGTCTCGTTCTGTCTATCTATTTATCGTTCTATCATTCTATCTGTCGTTCCATCTATCGTTCTGTCATTATATCTCGTTATATCTATCGCTCTATCTATGGTTCTTTCATTCGTTATTGTTCTATCTATCCATTTATCATTCTATTTATCGTTTTATCTATCGTTCTGTCATTCTATGTATTGTTCTATCTCTCCTTCTATTTGTCATTCTATCATTGTCTCGTTCTGTCTATCTATTTATCATTCTATCATTCTATCTGTCGTTCCATCTATCGTTCTATCTATTGTTCTGTCATTATATCTCGTTATATCTCATTGTATCGCTCTATAGTTCTATCGCTCTATCTATCGTTCTTTCATTTGTTATTGTTCTATCAATCCATTTATCGTTCTATTTATCGTTTTATCTAACGTTCTGTCATTCTATCTATTGTTCTATCTGTCATTCTATTTGTCATTCTATCGTTCTATCATTGTCTCGTTCTGTCTATCTATTTATCGTTCTATCATTCTATCTGTCGTTCCATCTATTGTTCTGTAATTATATCTCGTTATATCTATCGCTCTATCTATCGTTCTTTCATTCGTTATTGTTCTATCTATCCATTTATCGTTCTATTTATCGTTTTATCTATCGTTCTGTCATTCTATCTATTGTTCTATCTGTCATTCTATCGTTCTATCATTGTCTCATTCTGTCTATCTATTTATCGTTCTATCATTCTATCTGTCGTTCCATCTATCGTTCTATCTATTGTTCTGTCGTTATATCTATCGTTATATCTCTCGTTCTATCGCTCTATCTATCGTTGTATCTATCTATCGTTCTATCTATCTTTCTATCGTTCTCTATCCTTCTATCATTGTCTAGTTCTATTTATCGTTATATCTGTTGGTCTATCGTTATATCTGTTGGTCTATCGTTATATCTGTTGGTCTATCGTTATATCTATCATTCCATCTATTGTACTGTTGTTCTATCTGTCATTTAGTCTGTATTGTCTCTCTATCTATTTATCTGTCTTTGTCATTCTATCGTTCTATCTATTGTTCTGTCGTTATCTATCATTATATCTCGTTCTATCGCTATATCTATCTATCGTTCTATCTATCATTCTATATATCTTTCTATCGTTCTCTATTCTTCTATCATTGTCTAGTTCTGTCTATCAGTCTATTTATCATATCGTTTTATCATCTATCATTCTATCTATTGTCCTATCATTGTCTATCATTCGATCTATTGTACTATTATTCTATCTGTTGTTCTATCTGTCATTTAGTCTGTCTTGTTTATATGTTTATCTATATCTATCATTTTATTTGTCGTTCTATTGTTCTATCTTTATCTCTGTCTGTCTGTAAATCTATCTATCGTTATGTCTATCATCCTGTTCTGTCAGTTGTTCTATCATTCTATCTGTCGTTTAGCCTGTATTGTCTGTCTACTTATCTATCGTTCTATTTGTTGTTCTATATCTGTCTGTCTATGTCTATCCATCCATCTGTCTGTCGTTCTATTGTTCTATCTACATTATTCTGTCTATCGTTATGTCTATCCGTCTATCGTCATGTCTATTGGCATATCATTATGTCTATCAGCCTATCGTTATGTCTATCAGTCTATCATCCTATTGTTTTATCTGTTGTTCTATCTGTAATTTAGTCTGTAATATCTGTTTATCTGTCTTTGTCATTCTATCGTTCTATCTCTGTTTGTCCATCCATCTCCATCTCCATCCATCCGTCTATCAATCTATCTTATAAATATATCTCTGCGTGCACACATAGTGGTGTGAACGTGTTTTCCCCTTATTGATTTCTTACTCTTTTGCATGTTTGTCTTAGTTTAATGTTTCAGATGATCAAACAAATGTAAATATTAGTCAGAGATAACACAAGTCATTTTTAAATAAAGGTTTTTATTATTGAGGGAAAATAAAAAAAGTTTGCGCCGTAACCTAGTGGTTTTTATTTAATTTAAATAATTTGAACAAAATAAGAGAGATCCCACAAATGTCTTTTTATATAATATTTTATCTTTATAAACTTCAAATTTAGTCCACTACTGAATGAGGGAAATAAATGTATGTTTTTAATGAATTTTTAAATCTATGTGCATGTGTGTGTATTAGGCTTGTGCCGGTATTCGGTAATGCGATAAATCACGGTAATGAATATGCACGATATTGTTATCGCGGGCACTTCAAAATACCGTGAAAAATAATAGATCCGAATTTATATTCTTAGACCGCGCCTTAGCTTATTTTCCATCAACCGCTTGAAGAAACACTGCGTATATGCTGCGCAGAACTGATGCGCACTCTGGTGTAAACAATCCCCACATGTAGAAGCATTGTGTGCACGCAGTGCGCGCCGCCGCTGCCACCGCACTATAATCCTCACACAAAGAAGAAGCATGGCGGAAGGAGGAACGCTGCCAACAATTTATCCCCCTTCAGCTTATTTTCCATCAACCGCTTGAAGAAACACTGCGTATATGCTGCGCAGAACTGATGCGCACTCTGATGTAAACAATCCCCGCATGTAGAAGCACTGTGTGCACAGTGCGCGCCGCCGCTGTTTTATTTATATTTATTTGTATTTAAATGTTTGAAGTACTTTTAGTTAATTAAAAAGTTATTAAAGTTACTAAGTTGACGAAACTGAAGTTTTTTGTGTTTTTTTACCTGTTTCTCTAGTAAAATTACAATATCGTGATAATACCGTATACCGTGATAAAAGCTCAATCAATTAATCGCAGCATGAAAATGTGATACCGGCACATGCCTAGTGTGTATAAAGCTTTGTCTACAATTTTGTAGTTTAGGGTATGGAGTAGGCATGTGCCGGTATCACATTTTCATGCTGCGATTAATTGATTGAGCTTTTATCACGGTATACGGTATTATCACAATATTGTAATTTTACTAGAGAAACAGGTAAAAAAACACAAAAAACTTCAGTTTCGTCAACTTAGTAACTTTAATAACTTTTTAATTAACTAAAAGTACTTCAAACATTTAAATACAAATAAATATAAATAAAACAATACACAATATAAAAGTAAACTTGAGCAATTATATCAAAGTGAATGTGCAAAGGGAAACCGTCTTCGATCAGCAATCCCTCTGTATTTTTTGGAACCCAAAATATTTCCAAACCTCTGACTTTTTTTTTGAAGGTGGATAAATTGTCGGCAGCGCTCCTCCTTCCGCCATGCTTCTTCTTCGTGTGAGGATTAGAGAGCGGTGGCAGCGGCGGCGCACACACAATGCTTCTACATGTGGGGATTGTTTACATCAGAGTGCGCATCAGTTCTGCGCAGCATAACTTGTTTCTTCAAGCGGTTGATGGAAAATAAGCTAAGGCGCGTTCTAAGAATATAAATTCGGATCTATTATTTTTCACGGTATTTTGAAGCGCCCGCGATAACAATATCGTGCATATTCATTACCGTGATTTATCGCATTACTGAATACCGGCACAAGCCTAGTATGGAGGCACACACACACACACACACACACACACACACACACACACACACACACACACACACACACACACACTAGTATGATTTCTCAAGCATTATGTGACGCTGAAGACCAGAGTAATGAAGCTAAAAAATCTGTTGCACTATAAATCAGTCCTTTTATAAATTTGTAATATTTCATGATTTTATTATTTTTCATATTATATCATTGCAAATATTTTAGCAGAATTGGCTAATGCTGTTATTCCAATTACACTAGTTTTCAAGGTCAACATGCTTGCGAGGGTTTACTTGGGTCAAGATCCACTTTAAATGACATGCGCTGTAATGTGAATATGGAAGAACAGTCTCTGAATGTAGAATTCCTTCAAAGTTCGACTCTCCACCCTTTGGTCTGAAGCCAGTGACTCTGTGCTTGTATGTGTGTGCGCGTGAGCTTGTGCTGCCCGGTGGAAGGTACCGGAGCTCATGTTTGATTTACAGTTCAGACATGTCTGTCAGATCAGGGAGTGCTGGGGATTTTTACAAGCACAAATAAAAGGAGAAAACAAAGGATCCTATAGAATTGCGATCTGCTTGTTTGGAAGTGAGCCAAAAGGCCAGTCGTAATTTTTTTTCCTCTCTGTTGCTATGTGTGTTTGTCACCCAGCAATAAGTCAAGAGATTTGCGAGTGGTTACACAGATTTCCTGCCTACTGTGTTATTTACTTTGGCTCGGCCGAGCTTAGATGACTTCAGATGTGTAAAGAAAAAAGCTTCAAAGCACTGAAGCAAGTTTAGACTTTTAGAAAAGATTTGCTCAAATGGTGTTTCTCTTTTATTACATTCAATTTGACATGTTTTAAGGGTTTAAAGGTCGTGCAATATACACTATTCTTCATTATTAGTTTGACTATAACTATTGGATATAGGTTTGGACAATATTTACCATGTTTGATGAAATACAGGCCTGTTCGTCATATTTTTTTTAGTAATAATCAGTAAGCTCTCACCCTCTCTCCCCAATATAACAAAATCAATATTTAATGATGTGATTGCTTAACTATACACAGAAATGCTAACTGACCCAGCCGGGACTCGAACCTGTAACCTTTTTGCTCTTTGTTGTGCTCTTTGTCTGCCATGCCACCCATTTCAAAGAACAACAAGCCAGAAAAAAAGAAATGTCGTTTTGAGTTTAACATGCCAAGTCATTGCAAGAAAATATCTGTTTGCTGTTTTCCAGTGCCGTCTTGCAGTAGGAAAGCTCTGGGCCATGGCCGACTCTCTCATCTCCAGGTTTTAAGTGTCTTTATTTTGGTCTTCATGTCAAAAAGCCTCTTTTACGGCCATGAGAAATGTCATCGGGGCGTTCAGGACGGCCTTTCTCAGTGTCACAGAGAGTTCTGCCGGTTTCTGCCTCCGCTTGTCTTTTATTCCTGGCCTCCAGCTCCCACAAAAGACACTTTCTGAGATTACACTGGCTCTCACACAGGAGCTCTTGTGTCCGGCTGGAAGCGGGTAACCTGAGACGGCCACCGGCAGGTTCTGCTTTTTTTGCAGAGTCTCTTGTGCTTCTGTTTGCAGGAGCGAGCCAAGGATCTGCTCAGATGCTCAGTCCTCAGTAGGGGTTTCTGTGCGTTTATTGGGTTCTTTGTCATGTGGTTGTACAGAAGTAATTGAAGTCTTTGACGGGACAATGTGAAGCTAGTTTGAGGAATAAATTCAGGTCAGATCTGTTCCAATTCACTTAATAAAAGTCTTACCTCCATCTGGGTTTCTAAAACACTTTCAGTGTGTAATAATATCTGCTCCACTTCTCAGCATTGGAAAGGTTTAAGGACCAGGACTTTTTAAACCCCTCCCCTTCTGAGAATCTGCTCTGATTGGTCAGCTAGGCCAGTCTGTTATTATTAATTAGATGTTCATTTCATTGGTCAGATGGTCCACTTTGTTGCGATTGGTCAGATAGGACTGCTCTGTTGTAATTGGTCAGAAAGTACTTCTCTGTTGTGATTGGTCAGATAGCACTGCTCTGTTATGATTGGTCAAAATACTGCTCTGTTGTGATTGTTCATATAGGACTGCTCTATTGTAATTGGTTAGATGGCCATACTATGTTGTGATTGGTCCGATAGCACTGCTCTGTTGTGATTGGTCAGATAACACTGCTATGTTGTGATTGGTTAGATGGCCCTGCTCTGTTATGATTGGTCAAAATACTGCTCTGTTGTGATTTGTTCATATAGTACTTCTCCGTTGTAGATGGTCAAAGTACTTTTCTGTTGTGATTGGTCAGATGGCACTAGATTAGATTAGATTCAATTTATTGTCATCACACATGTACAAGTACAAGGCAACGAAATGCAGGTAAATGGAACCCCCCGATCGTGCACAGACATCACAACTCCAGGGAAGACAGGTCACGGGAGGTGGAACAGGAAATAAAATAGTCAGGAAAAAGAGGCAAAAAAAAAGTCCCTCTCACCTTGCTCTTAAGTTAGAGCACCGTGAGATCAGGGATAAGAAAAAGCCCCAGCAATCTAGCACAAAAACACACCGACAAGACATAACATTGCCACAGGGGATGGGAACAGGGGGTGTGGAAATAGTCCGGTAAGGGCGGGCAGCCATCAGGTCCTGCAGCCATGGAGGCGCTGGTCGCAGACCTGCTCACCCCCTCCAGTGGGTGAAAGCATACGAAGGCGTTGGATTGGGGCCAGGAAGTGTCGTGCTATGTATCTGTGTGTGTGTGTGTGCGTAAGCCTGTATAGTCCAACAGGTGTCCTTGACGGGGAGCAGGAATTTCAGAGCGTCTCCTTATCTTGCTATCCGGGAGAAGTTGTTTTCCTCCAGCCGAGGCCGTCTGGCAGGAGAAAAGAAAACACAGGGAAGCCGAAAGAGTGGAAAGATACTTCAACTTTAGGTCAATACCTGCCAATTTCACAGATATTTAATGTCCATCACATGTCTCCAGATCTGGCCAAATTTTGTTGCAAAGCTGCTAACTTCACCCCGATGTTTTCCAGTTTGCGATCTAATATTGCAGTCTGATTATTAGCAAGCCTGCCCATCAGCGCTTCAATCAAGCCGGCCAGCCTGGTGGGGTTTTGAGCAGCACTGACCGCTTTCATCATTCGTCGATACGCCAGGGCCCCGCATAAGCCCATCAGCAGAAACCCTGTTATCAAAGTTCCGAATAGGTAAATGTCTTCAATATCCTCCAGAGACAGAGCAGCCAGGCACAGGACTCGCCACTTCTCCCACCCGTCCATCACGTATCCAGCTGCAAACGTCCCCGCAGGACATGTGGGCTCTCCCGAGCCCAAACTTCTCGTCGAGAAGATGGTGTCAATCGCATTCAGAGACCAGTTGATCAAATCCATAATTCCTTACTTGTTTGGATAGCAGGGCACGGAGAGTCTCAGAGATAGAATAAGACAAAGACAAGAGGAGCTAGCGAGGAGAGATATGGGACGGAGAGGGAAAAAGTGCGACCGCCTTCGCCGAGAGCCAAAGAAGAATCTTTGTGACTACTCTGTGATGGGTCAGATGGCACTACTCTGTTGTGATTGGTCAGATGGCACTACTCTGTGATGGGTCAGATGGCACTACTCTGTTGTGATTGGTCAGATGGCACTACTCTGTGATGGGTCAGATGGCACTACTCTGTTGTGATTGGTCAGATGGCACTACTCTGTTGTGATTGGTCAGATGGCACTACTCTGTTGTGATTGGTCAGATGGCACTACTCTGTGATGGGTCAGGTGGCACTACTCTGTTGTGATTGGTCAGGTGGCACTACTCTGTGATGGGTCAGATGGCACTACTCTGTTGTGATTGGTCAGATGGCACTACTCTGTGATGGGTCAGATGGCACTACTCTGTTGTGATTGGTCAGATGGCACTACTCTGTGATGGGTCAGATGGCACTACTCTGTTGTGATTGGTCAGGTAGCACTACTCTGTTGTGATTAGTCAGGTGGCACTACTCTGTTGTGATTGGCCAGATGGCACTACTCTGTTGTGATTGGTCAGGTAGCACTACTCTGTTGTGATTAGTCAGGTGGCACTATGTTGTGATTGGTCAGATGGCACTACTCTGTTGTGATTGGTCAGATGGCACTACTCTGTTGTGATTGGTCAGATGGCACTACTCTGTTGTGATTGGTCAGGTGGCACTACTCTGTTGTGATTGGTCAGGTGGCACTACTCTGTTGTGATTGGTCAGATGGCACTACTCTGTTGTGATTGGTCAGATGGCACTACTCTGTTGTGATTGGTCAGATGGCACTACTCTGTTGTGATTGGTCAGATGGCACTACTCTGTTTTGATTGGTCAGATGGCACTACTCTGTTGTGATTGGTCAGATGGCACTACTCTGTTGTGATTGGTCAGATGGCACTATGTTGTGATTGGTCAGATGGCACTACTCTGTTGTGATTGGTCAGGTGGCACTACTCTGTTGTGATTGGTCAGGTGGCACTACTCTGTGATGGGTCAGATGGCACTACTCTGTTGTGATTGGTCAGATGGCACTACTCTGTTGTGATTGGTCAGATGGCACTACTCTGTTGTGATTAGTCAGGTGGCACTACTCTGTTGTGATTGGTCAGATGGCACTACTCTGTTGTGATTGGTCAGGTGGCACTATGTTGTGATTGGTCAGATGGCACTACTCTGTTGTGATTGGTCAGGTGGCACTACTCTGTTGTGATTGGTCAGGTGGCACTACTCTGTTGTGATTGGTCAGGTGGCACTACTCTGTTGTGATTGGTCAGATGGCACTACTCTGTTGTGATTGGTCAGATGGCACTACTCTGTGATTGGTCAGATGGCACTACTCTGTTGTGATTGGTCAGATGGCACTACTCTGTTGTGATTGGTCAGGTGGCACTACTCTGTTGTGATTGGTCAGGTGGCACTACTCTGTTGTGATTGGTCAGATGGCACTACTCTGTTGTGATTGGTCAGGTGGCACTACTCTGTTGTGATTGGTCAGATGGCACTACTCTTTTTGGGGTTTGGTCAGATGAAATAGTCTGTTGCGATTTTATTCACATTTCCTGCTCTTGTAATTGGTCAAATAGCCCAGCTCAATTCTGATTGGTCAGATGGCTTTGCTCTGTTCCTCCTACTCCTTTTTGGACAGGTGCAAGTTAAAGTAGTTTTGGTTATTAGTGCCACTGTTGTGTTTTTTTATTTACATTTTTTAATTAATTATCTTTTGTTTTGTTTACATGTTCAAAATACAGCGAGTCTGTTGTTATGTTGGTCTGATGACCCACTGTTTTGTGATGCGTTATATGGCCCTGCTGTGTTCTGATTGTCAGATGGCCCAGTCTGTTATAATTGACGCATCATCCAAAGTGCATCAGAAACAAACTACCCATCACCATATCTGTATGTCAGCTCTTATAAACGCAGTGATAAAAGCAGTAAAGATCACAGTTTTAATGTATCAGAGTCTTAAGGAAATGCATGTAAAGTGTATTTGCTTTGGCAACAGACGTGTCATCTGTAACATACCGAAAAGTCCAGCACTTCACAATCCTTCTTTCATATGAGACTCAATAACTCAATTTTTTTTACAGCAATTTTTATTTTAAACATTTTCAAAAAGGCTAAGACAAAGGTTTACGTTTTTAAACTGAATAAAAATATAATAATAATGCTAAATAATACACCATAATAATAATATTAATATATAAACTCAATATGCTTTAAAAGAAAATAATTCTACTATTTAGAAATTAATTCTACAAATAAATGCATAAAAACAGATAAAATATTATTCAATACCGCAATAATATACTGTATACTACAAATAACTCTATGTAGAGTGCACTTTAATCTGTAAAACATCACAAATAGATGAAATGCACACTAAAAACGCATAATAGGGGGTCTTATTAACCCAGTCGTGAGATGCAGTTTACACTTACAAAGTGAATTGGCAGAAAACCAATGACGACAATTGATGCAACACGAACTGCAAATGATTACCAATAGGCCTCAAAAACAATTGAGGTCACATGATCCTCTTATTAATGCAGTGATTGGCTATTTTAAGCAGAATAACATACTATCAGCGAGCAGTTGGACAGCCTTCAGTGGTTATTTTAATATCTGCTTTTAGACAAACCTTTTAATGAACCCAACCTAGTTCCCACCCAGATGTTGGAGAGTCTAGACAGGATTGAACATGACAGCATAAGTGAACTAAACAATAACTTTAAAGCTGTCCTAAGAATAAGATTATATCCTCTCCTCCTTCAGTTACTGAATGATTTAATGAGGAGCTTCCCAACGCACCTTCACTCTCATCAAAACAGCACTTAATGTGTGCAATGATAGTTTATGTCTTGCTGCTTGCTAAACCTGATGCAGGTTTATATATGTTATAAGAGTTTCAGGAACTCCGCTAGACCAATAAATGACCTGAAAGCGACCCTGTGGGGTTTGTTAATGACTGTCAACAGCTTTTATATGTGTATCTATAGAGATTTTCCTGTTACAGCTATAATTTGGGTACTAATTCTCAATATCAACTAGTGGTGTATTATCTGTTTATTGTTAATGTATTGGCTGTTTATTAGTACTTATAAAGCATATCTTGGAAGCATGTTGGCTCAGTGATTAGCTTGCAGCGAGAAGGCCGCTGGTTCGAGTCCCGGCTGGGCCAGTTGGTGGCCATTTCTGTGTGTTTCCATGTTTTCCTCGTGTTGGTGTGGGTTTCCTCCCGGTGCTCCGGTTTTCCCCACAAGTCTAAACACATGCGCTATAGGGGAATTGGATTAACTAAATTAGCCATAGATTATGTGTATGTGAATGAGTGTATGGGTGTTTCTCAGTATTGGGTTGCAGCTGGAAGGGCTTGGTAAAAACATATGCTGGAATAGTTGGCGGTTCATTCCGCTGTGGTGAACCCCCTGATAAATATTACACTATGCCAAAGGAAAATTAATGAATGAAAGCACGTTCTGCATCCATAATCCTGCACAATACCTAAACCCTGCTACCTTAATAACAATTACTTCTCTCCCATCCACCACACGATAACCTCAAAACATTGTGCATTTCTGAGTGTGCCTCATACAGGTGAGTGGGCTTGACAAACCACCTGTAGAGAAAACACTCTCTCATCTGTCACTTTACCCCACACTTGCCCCAGACATTTTTTTTTACAATCACTCTATCTCTTTAAAAACATTGTGCATTTCTGAGTGTCACTCATACTGGTGAGTGGGCTTGACAAACCACCTGTAGAGAAAACACTCTCTTATCTCTGTCACTTTAACCCACACTTGCCCCAGACACTTTTTTTTATATATATATATATTTTTTTTAATTTTTTTTACGATCACTCCATATCTCTTTAAACATTGTGCATTTTTAAGTGTGCCTCATACAGGTGAGTGGGCTTGACAAACCACCTGTAGAAACTCTCTTCTCTCCTTACACTCCAACCTCCTTTCTCTAGCACTTCTACTATCTTGTAAAAGCTCCTCCCTCTTCTGGAAAGCAGCAGCTCATTTGCATTTTTAAAGGGACATTCACACAAACTTTTGGGTTTACTCACACCCAAATATGAGCAAATTTATCAAGCTTTAATGAGTGATCTGTTGCGTATTTTGAGCTGAAACTTCAGACACATTATCAAGACACTTATTGAGATTTGTTTAAAGAGAGAGTTCGCATAAAAATAAAAAAATATCACTCTAAACCTTTTGAGATTCTTCTGTTGAACACAAAAGTAGATATTTTGAAGAATGCTGGAAACCTGGAACCATTTACTTCCTAGTATGGGAAAAACAAATGCTGTGGAAGTCGATGGTCGCAGGTTTCAAGTGTACTTCAAAATCTTCTTCATAATAAATAATTGTTTCATAAAGCTTTGGAACAAATGAAGTATATAATAACTGAATGTTTGGGTGAACTATCCCTTTAACGTTTTCCCTTTCTTGGGTTAACGGCATATGTCCTCTTTAAATCAGCGTCATCCTCTTTCCAGAGACTCAATGCGTGCTGTGAAGCGCATGGCGTCCGTCCAGCACGCTCGCTGTTTCATGCAGGAGAATGAAGTCATTGCTCTGGAGGAACAGACTCCAGAAAGTCTTCATGAATGTCCTGAAGACTGAGGTGAAGCTTGTTTAGTGTCGGCTGGACGAGTGAACACCGTTTCTGACTCCACGAGTGTGTGTGAAGCCAAGGAAACTTCTGAAACACTGGTGTTCACACTCCAATAATTATGAATGAAAAGTGAGATGCTGCCAGCGTGTCTGTGTTTGTTTGACAGACTCCACTAACAGCAGTTTACGGTAACTTTTGGAAAATCTGAAAGTTTTCTGATATCAGGTTTTTGTGACAGTCATTTCCCCCCAGATTTGGGAAGGAATTTTTTTTAAATATATGTTTGCAGCCTAGGATTGATTTTGTGATGGCTTTTCTCAAAACGTATGTCATTATATGCTACAAATCTTGTGTTTTGCTGTGAATAGTGCTGTAACGGATCACAAATCTCACAGTTCAACTCACATAATGGTTTTTATACTCATGGATCGAACCATTTATCAGATCAGCCAAAAAGGGGAGGAGATTTTCCATTTAATGCAAAAACAGCACTGCAAGACACTTTTGGTTTTGACAAACAGAACTTAGAACCTGTAATTTTATTAAAAATAACCTGAAGAAATAATAATCAGCTGAATAAAATTTAATTGTAAAATATCCAGTACTGTGAAAAATTCACTGTTACTACTACTGTTGCTAATAAAGCTAAATGTATAAATCGAATATTATTTGGACAGCCCATGTTTATTTTTAGTCTCGTTTTCATTAAAAGATTCAGTTATTCACTCATAAAAATTCATGTTTCATTGCTAAATGGATCATTTTTGAAGAATTATTCAGTGGTTTATTTTTTGATGGCCACCTATTGGTTGAATAATGTAGCAGCTGCCAACAACTTTCATTTTTGAGCATCAAGTTAAATGCACATGACTGTGATTTTAATCTTTACTATAAACATCAGTGGTTTTATCTAAACTATAAACTGTTCTCCCAGTACTTCTGTGTCACTTGACTGTTTCTAATTTTATAACTAACTCAAAAGACCAAAGACTGAATCTCTTTCTTGATTTTTGTGTTTTTCAGTCACAGATTTGAATGCAGCGATTCGAAGGATTAGGGCTGTGCAATTAATCTAAATCGAATCGCAATCACGATTTTAAAACATTACAATTTTAGCTAATCGCAATTTCCCCTGCCCAGAGCAAATACGTGCGTGGCGTCTGTGTGTGACAGTACTAGCCAACTGAGTGAGCACACTTTCGTTCTGCCCAATTAGAATTGCTCAACCGAACTATGCGGAACGCCCACAAAAACAAAACGCACAAACAGGAAAGCGAGGACGAGTGGGATGATGGCGTCAGCATTAATAGACGAGCACAAAAAATTCAAGTTTAATGTTTTGATGTGTATTTCGTGTGCATTCACGGCTCGCGATGCAGGTATGTGCATCGTCTGTAGTGACTGACTGTAATGTAATATGCCATAAAAATATAATTTGTCATTTCATTTTCAAAGGGTAGTTCTATATAAATACATTGGTTGCAGAATTTTAAAGCAATTTAACGATTTAAATACTTCTAATTGGATATTGCGTCATTCAATGCGACTATACGCATGACTTTACGCAGAGCTTACGACCTACTAACTATGGTTTGCTTTAAGAACATGTTAACAAATTTAGTTACAAACTAGCTAATAGTTACAAAGCCCCTAATGTGGACTTAACCTTCCAATTTAAGAAAGAACTTAAAGAACGGACAGGTGGTGCAACCCTACCCAAGAGATAACTAATGCCATAACACATTACCTCGCTAAAGACAGGGTGCCTTTTAATGTAGTGACCAAAGAGGGATTAAAAATGCAGGATAGGAGATATACACTTCCATATCGCACCTATTTTAGCCATTTTGGAGTACCACAGCTTTAACTTATGATATTTTGTGTAGCATCATGTGATGGTTATTTTGTTTTAGACTATAACAGCTACAGATCTCCCTTATCTGAGTTCAACTTGTTTACAGAAAGGGAAGGTCTTTTTTTTGTTTTGTTTACTGAAAAATTAGTGCTTAATTTCTGAATTTTTAAAAACAAATTTGAACAAATGTTTAAGTTAATGTCTTTTCACTTCCTTTTTTTTTTAACTAACACTCACTGCATTTTAGCAGTAAGAAGCTACGATACAGATTATTGAGCTGAAGCTTGACTACAAAATTAAATCGCAAATCAAAGCGAAATTGCAATATCTATCAAAAAAACAAAAACGCAATTAGATATTTTCCCCAAATCGCACAGCTTTATGAAGGATTTAGAAACTTATGCAAATCACCATCATTTATAATGTGTTGCGTGGGTGTTGAGATCCTGATCTTATAATGATTAATCGTGCAGTTTACACTGAATGCATTGATGCAGGCTAAACCAGTAGAGACAGAAAACACCTTTAATAACCTAAGAAACCCACCACATACTGAATGATCTACAACAACTTCCGTCGTCATTATATTTTACAGGAAAGCCTAAATGCTTTCATACATGTGATGTGAATGACGAGAGAGGCGATCTCTCTGCGATCGTTACAAATTTAGGATTAATCTACAAGTAAAGAAATTGTATTAATTCGCAGGCCACGTTTGTTGTGGGTTGTAATCTGTACAAATCACAGATCAGCTGTGCTCGGTTAGACCCCTAGCTGTAAAAATACACAATCTTATAAACCTTTCCTTTTTTTTGATCTCAAGAAGTATTGGACTCGCAAAATCCTAGAGGATTTATTAACATGGTTCAAGGATTACTAGCAATATTTAATTAAAATGTTAGAGATTAGTTGTTAACTTTAATAAACTAAACCTATAGTTGATATTTAAATATGGCTATTGTTTAAGTTGCGTTTGAGTACTGTTGCATATATTTTACTAGTTTAATTCATGAAGACGTTTTTTTTTTCTTTAAGTGTAATAGAAATGGATGGGAATGTTTTAATAATTAATTATAAAAATATAATTGAAATGCATTCAAATATCCCAAATCGAGTTCTGTATTTATATATGATTTACTAAACCAGTTTAAATCAGCTCTGTTTAATTTGATTGGCTAAATTCTAAATTGGTGACACGGTGGCTCATTGGTTACCACTGTCGCCTCACAGCAAGAAGGTCGCTGGTTCGAGTCCCGGCTGGGTCAGTTGGCATTTCTGTGTGGAGTTTGCATGTTCTGCTCGTGTTGGTGTGGGTTTCCTTCGGGTGCTCCGGTTTCCCCCACAGTCCAAACACATGGACTATTGGGGAATTGATGAATTAAATTGGCCTTAGTGTATAAGTGTGTGTGTGAATGGAATGCTGGAATAGTTGGCGGTTCATTCTGCTGTGGCGACCCCTGATGAATAAAGGGACTAAGCCGAAGGAAAATGAATGAATAAGTTCAGTGTTTATATGCAGTTTACTAGCCCAGTTTAAATAAACTCTGCTTAATTTGATTGGCTACGCTCTTAATTGTGGGCGGGCATATGTAAATTGGCTCAGATGTTTGTGAATTGGAATGTTGTCTTGAGCATTTCTGAGCTGGTTACGGTGTAGTTTAGTCTGTGTGTGCGTGCGTGTGTGTTTTATTCATGCTTTTACTTTAACATTACGAGAAATATTCTCCATGGTATGACCTTTTTAAAAGCCCAAGGCTAAGTTGGTTATTTTTCTATTTGTAGGTTTGTAATCTTGAAACTCGTGCACTCCAAATAAGCAGTAATTTGAGATAAGTGCATTAGTGTAATGATGTTTAATGGCAGGTTATTGAGCGCTGTTTTGCACACAGCTCAACTGTTTCCGCTTCTGCCCCGATCTCAGAGTAACACAGCCCAGAGTCTTATAACAACACACACACACACACACACACATTAACTTTAGACTGAACGGATGGCTGCACTCACAGGCTTTTTTTTTATGGTTTTTAAATAGTCATATTTTATGTAAATGCTTTCTCTACCTTAAATGTCCTGGTCAAATTATTTTAGCATTTTAAATAACATTTGTATTGTAATTATAAATTTTTTTGTGTGTGTTGGTTTGGGTTTTGTTCTTTTATTTGTTTTGTTTTGGATTTGTTTTTGTTTGGGTTTTTTTGTTTAATTTTTGTTTTTGTTTGGTTTTTTTTTTTTTTCAAGGTTTTTGTTTGGATTTTTGTTTTTGTTTGGGTTTTTTTTTTTTTTTTTTCAAGGTTTTTGTTTGGATTTTTGTTTTGTTTGGGTTTTTTTTTTTTTTTTTTTTTTTCAAGGTTTTTGTTTGTATTTTTGTTTTTGTTTGGGGTTTTTTTTTTTTTTTTTTTCAAGGTTTTTGTTTGGATTTTTGTTTGGGTTTTTTGTTTTTTTCAAGGTTTTTGTTTGTATTTTTGTTTTTGTTTGTTTTTTTTTTTTTTTTTTTTTTTTCAAGGTTTTTGTTTGGATTTTTGTTTGGGTTTTTTGTTTTTTTCAAGGTTTTTGTTTGAGTTTTTGTTTTTGTTTGTTTTTTTTTTTGTTTTTTTATATAGAGGTTTTTGTTTGTTTTTTTGTTGAGGTTTTTGTTTGTTTGGGTGTTTTTTTTTTTTTAATTGTTATTTAATTTTTTTATTTTTGTTTGTTTTGTTTAGGTTTTTTGTTTTATGGTTTTGTTTTGGGTTTGTTTTTGTTTTATTTATTTATTTTTTTGTTGTTTGTTTGTTTGTTTTTTTGGGAGGGGGTTGTTTTAGGTTGTTTTTTGTTTATTTTTTTGTGATTAGTTTGGGTTTTATTTTTGTTGTCTTGTTTTGTTGTTTCTATTTGGGGTTTTATTTTATTCTATTTTTTTGTGGTTGTTTTTTTATTAGTTTGTTTTTGTTTTGTTGGTGTTCTTTTTGTTGTTTCGGTTTTTATTTTTTGATGTTTGGCGTTTTGTTTGATTTGATAAATTATTTTGTTATTATTATTTATTTTTATTTTAGTTTCCGTCTTTTATTTAAATGAGTTTTGGCATAAGCTTAGCATTTTGTTCCACATTTCTTACATTTTGGAGTTTAGCATCAAATTAAACCCTGATGTGTTTTTTGAGGCATTGCATTATTTAAACATTTGTAGTTTATTTTAAAAACACAAATGCATTTTTGTTGCTAAATCATTGGTTTCATGTGAGGCCGTGAGCGTTTCTGCAGTGAAAGTGAATTTTGTGACGTGTGGAAATGCAGAGCTATGAGATCCTGTTTCAGCTCATTCTTTTACCTCAGCACTTTTAAATTAGAGGCCCGAAAGGCTAAAAACCTGCTGTTTGAAGAGAATAAGCGTGATTTAGCAAGTTTTACTACTTTTTCCAAGCCTCTTCTGTCAGTTCACTGTATGTCTGTGCTAAATGATATGTTGTAAAGAGCAAGATGAAAAGCAGATGATGTCATGCAGTGATAATGCCTGGGCATGTTAGTTTGAGATGAATAGTTCTGTACGTCAACAAATCATCTGGCTGTACTCTATCTCAATGAGTTACTCATCAGAGTAACCATCTGTTTATCAAATCATTTAGGGATTATTTTACTTTAGCTTGTTTAGTCAAAGTTTAGTTTGAACTGTTGATCTTTTGCAATGAATCAAGAATGACCCTTAACAATTATGCAAAAATTCTCTTTGCACCAGATATTTTTGTTCTCGTTGTGTTTTTATATATTATTTTTACAAAGTTATAATTTTGTAATGTGAGTTTTAGACCGTGTTTATTCTTTGTTTATTTGAATATTAATTAAAATAAATGAAAAATAAACCCACAATATTTTGCATTAAAAGCAGAAATTTAATCTATTTATTTATTTGAAATTAATTTATTTGATTAGGTATTCCCCCTCTTAAATCAACATTTTAGGCTTAATTTTTTAACGAATGAATGTAATTACCATATTTGTTTTATATTGTCATTTTTATAATATTTCACAATTGTTTCATGAGGGGCAACGCAGTGGCGCAGTAGGTAGTGCTGTCGCCTCACAGCAAGAAGGTCGCTGGTTCGAGCCTAGGCTGGGTCAGTTGGCGTTTCTGTGTGGAGTTTGCATGTTCTCCCTGCGTTCGCGTGGGTTTCCTCTGGGTGCTCCGGTGTCTTCCACTGTCCAATGACAGGTGAATTGGGGAGGCTAAATTGGCCGTAGTGTATGAGTGAGTGTGTGTGGATGGGTTGGGGCTGGAGGGGCATCCGTTGCGTAAAACAAATGCTGGATAAGTTGGCGGTTCATTCCGCTGTGGCGACCCCAGATTAATAAAGGGACTAAGCGGACAAGAAAATGAATGAATGCATGAATGAATGATTTGTTTCATGATTTTTTTTTGTTTGTGTTTAATACAAATTTTATTTTGTTTACTTATCTAGCTCGACAGCTTATTATTTTAACTACCTTTTCAAGCCTGCTGTTCTTCGATTTTAATTGGATATGACAAGAAATGACATTAGGAAATGTTATTTTGCCTTGGCTCTCGATTTTACAGACAATGAAGTATAATTATTGCTGTATCTGAATGCTTTAAATCTGCTTCACTCCTCCATCATCGTCACCCATGTTTTGTCTTTAGAGAACAATGATTTATAACATTTTCTAGAGCCACATGAAATGAGCATGTGCATGACATCATCATCATCATCATCAGTATATGTTTACTTTAATGCTGAGGTATTTCTGAGACTCTGATCCTGCACATAATGAGTCTTTTTCCCTCTTGCTGGAATCCGGCGATTAACAAAAGAAGCGTCTGCTTTATTTATGGCTCGGCTTTAAAAAGAGCCATGAAACAAACGCCTCTCTGTGTCCAAGAGTTTCCCCTCAGCGCTCCGTGATTTAATACATTCAACAACATTTCATCACAGTGTTTTCACAGTTTCCCAAACTGAATCCCAGTATGAGCGTGCGTTTGTGTGTGTTTGCCTGGGAATGACGCTCTTTAACTCTAGATTATATATGGATGAACATCGAGCACAAAAGCTGACATTAAAGCTCAACATTCTGTCAGTGTGTGTATATACGCACTGGAAAAAAGACATCTGTAAATTTGGCAGTATTTTACTGTGAGTACTATGATACAAAACTACAAGGTTGCAGATTTTTGCTGTAGTATTTTTTATTTTTTTGCCATTGAAATCAGACTTTTTTTTTGAAGTGCGAGTACTTACTTGAGGTGAAATGTTTTAATTTTATATCACAGGCTCATTCTGAATACGTACCCCTGTATACATTTCTGGAGAGCACCAAATATGTCCCGTAAGGTAGTTATTTATTTATTTTTTTGCTGTTTTTGTTTTCACGAATCCACCAGAGGTCGCTGTGTATGCTTTTTATGATCTCAAATTTCTCTCGAGTGCCATTCGCGCCTGCTGTTCTCCTGTAAATCCACCAGAGGCCGCTGTGTATGCTTTTTATGATCTCAAATTTCTCTCGAGTGCCATTCGCGCCTGCTGTTCTCATGTAAATCCACCAGAGGCCGCTGTGTATGCTTTTTATGATCTCAAATTTCTCTCGAGTGCCATTCGTGCCTGCTGTTCTCACGTACATCCACCAGAGGCCGCTGTGTATGCTTTTTATGATCTCAAATTTCTCTCGAGTGCCATTCGCGTCTGCTGTTCTCACGTATATCCACCAGAGGCCGCTGTGTATGCTTTTTATGATCTCAAATTTCTCTCGAGTGCCATTCGCGTCTGCTGTTCTCATGTAAATCCACCAGAGGCCGCTGTGTATGCTTTTTATAATCTCAAATTTCTCTCAAGTGCCATTAGCGCCTGCTGTTCTCATGTAAATCCACCAGAGGCCGCTGTGTATGCTTTTTATGATCTCAAATTTCGCTCGTGAGTGCCATTCATGCTTGCTGTTCTCGCACACACCCACCAGAGGCCACTGTGTACGCTTTTTAAGATCTCATTTCTGTTGCGAGTGCTTTTCGCGCCTGCTCTTCTAGTGTAAATCCACCAGAGGGCGTTGTGTACGCTTTTTATGATCTCAAATTTCTCTCGCGATTGCCATTTGCACCTGCTGTTCTTGCGTAAATCCACCAGAGGCCGCGATCGACTGACCCTCCCTCCTCCATCCCTAAACTAACCAATAGTGTTTTCAAAAGCACCGATTGACCAGCGCCCACCCACTTCCCTAAACCCAGCCGACCGTTTTCAAAAGCAATCCAGAAAAAGAAAATCCCTCACCTGATTTTTACCATGTTTTCAGATTTTACCACATTCTCAACCTGTTATTTACTTGTTTATTAAATTTTTTGGGCTTCTGTTTTTGTCTTGCCTGCTTTCTGGAACCGTTCTCCACCATACTTAAACCCCATTGTGACTGTCAACTCCTCTCTGAGTCTCAAGTCTGCCTATGCACGTGGCGAGCCACTGAGCAAACTGGTATTAGCAGGAAAAGGAACGGCGTCATACCACCCTGTAGCGTTCATTTTAAAGATGAAATGCAGCCATATGTTCCTCTGGCTACATAATTCGTGATCTCTAGAAATGTATATAGGGCTACATTCTCAGAATGAGCCTGTGTTGCGTAAATTGTATACTTTTGGAGCTTTGCTTTTCCCAGAGATGGGTTGCAGCTGGATGGGCATCCGCTGCGTGAAAACAAATGCTGGATAAGTTGGTGGTTCATTCCGCTGTAGCGACCCTAGATTAATAAAGGGACTAAGCCGAAAAGAAAATGAATGAATGAATGGATCTTTGCTGTTGCTATCTTAATATACGACAAACACTTGAGATTAAAGCACCCATTTGAGGTTATATGTGATTTAGTTTTTTAGATTAGTTCATGCAAACATTTAAATTCTGTCATTATTTTCGGTTTACTACAAACTATTATTAAACAGTTTACATACTCAATGTACAACTATTTGCATACACATTACGTGGTATTATGGTAATGCATGGTAACTTAAATTTTATTTAATTATTTTTTTTACATTAATTACAATGTAATGTTTAATTGTTCCAAAGTTTTGTAATTACCTTAACTGACTGATGCTTTTTTCCTGTTTTTCACAATAATAAATTGTCTTTTATTTATTTATTTTTTATTTTATTTTTTTATTTTTATATATTTTTTTTTATTAATTAATTTATTTTTTTGTTTATTTTTTTATTATTTTTTTTTATTAATTTATTTTTTTTGTGTTTTCTATTTTGAATGAGTTGAAAGTTTTTATATTTATTATTTAACTTTTTATTCGGGTTTTTAACTAGTTTTAGAATATATATTTTTGTAGTTATGTTTTTTAAAGGTGCATTGAATTTTATGTAATTTATATATTATCAAATGTGATCAAGAATGAGTTTTACAAGTTTAAAACGTTTTTAAAATGCATGTTTGTAATGAATTACAGCGATTTTACCGTCTTTACTTTATCACCACAGCCGTATGTCAGTACAATTATAAAAGACGCTTCAATCCTGGTTTGTGGATGTTAAATCAGGTTTATTTTGTACATTATCATAACGGATAACCATACAGCAGTGGTTATTAACATTTATCCTGTCACATTTGTGTGCAAAAACAGTGCAAAGTTAAACGCGGTCTGTGTGCGTGAACTTTGTACGACGTTGTGTGTGACTTTGTTGCAGAAAGCCTTGAATTAACTCCACAACAAATACATCATTTAGAAAGTTCTTACTGTAGTATTTCTCACAAACGTTACGTGAGATGTGCTGCTTTCATGTCTGTCACTGTGCTGTTTATCTGACGCTGCTAAGGCGGAGATTGAGCCACACTCTGACAGGCTCATGGGAACGGTGGGCAGGGAGAACCACATTAAAGTCACCGGCAACAGTCGCATAGTGTTCAGAGCAGAAACTTTCAATATACAGAAAGGTATAATAGATAGTCTGATGGGTGTTTTGAGCTGAAACTTTACAGATACATTCTGGAGACACAAAAGACTTCTTAAATCTTGAAAATGTGTAAAAAAAAATAAAAAAAAGGTGCCCTTTAAGAAACTTTGCCTTAAAAAGAGCTATTAGTGCTGTTAGGTAATGCATTCATTCATTTAATGAACTCTTGCACCACCTTGCCCCTTCAGTCCCACAGGTCAATCGTAATGTTTGTCGCTCCTTTTGTTCAAAACTTGGCAGAGATTTGAGTTTCTTCCTGTTTACAGCGTCCAGGTGCTTCCACACACACATTCACTGCACATTTGATTGATTAGTTATGTCAGGTCTTTTTATGCTCACCAAGGCTGCATTTATTTGGAAAACAAGTAAAAGTACAGTAAAATCATGAAATATTACTGCAATTCAGAATAGCAGTTTAGTTTGGGAAAACATTTTAAAATGTCATTTATTCATGTGACGCAAAGCTGAGTTTTGATTATCAATACTGCAGTCTTCAGTGTCACATGATCCCTTAAAAATTACTCTGAATATGCAGATTTTAAATTTTTATATTTAATTTTAGATTTAGTATTAGAACTGATGGGGTATAATAATACAATATATAGAGATATTGTAGTATACATATATTTTTTTTATTATATAATATTATTTCTTGCATAATAAAATAATAATAAATCTTATTATTATTTTAAATAATAAAATATTTTAAAATTTCTTGCATGATATTATAAGAAATATAAAATTATTTTATTCATTCATTTTCCTTCGGCTTAGTCCCTTTATTCGATAGGGGTCACCACAGTGGAACTGGCCCAGCCGGGATTCAAACCAGCAACCTTCTTACTGCGAGGTCACAGTGATAACCACTGAGCCACTGTGTAGGCTCTATAGTAATATTTGTATAATCTAAAATTATCTGTTTTTACCTATACTCCATGATATATATTCTTCTTGATGATAATATTTTAAGGTCACGGGTGATTTATATAAGCATTTCACTGAATGTCATACTGTATATGTGAGTAAAATTAAATTGGAATATGATGAATGTTTGGGAGACGCGGTGACGCAGTGGGTAGCGCTGTCACCTCACAGCAAGAAGGTCGCTGGTTCGAGCCTCAGCTGGGTCAGTTGGCATTTCTGTGTGGAGTTTGCATGTTCTCACCGTGTTGGTGTGGGTTTCGGTGGTGGGAATTTGACATCCCCCTGACAATTGGGTCCGCCTAGGACCCTGGGCTGGTTCACTGGAGTTGTAATGGGTATAGTTTGTAGTGCCTGATTTAAAAAAAAAATTATAATAATTTTATATATATATATATGCAGCAAAATCACCATTAAATTTATGTAATTTAAAAGAGCGTTATAATGACATAAAACTATTTTAAATAATGTATTTCGTATACTGATGTACAACTAAAGGCATGTGTTGTGGCTTGGAGAATTTGCTACCACTTATGTAAATATATAATGTTACATATAAATACATAAAACATCATCAAAAAGATGTCATTAAATGTTTACAAACATTTCAATTATTTTAACTATGTGTGTCATTAACTTGTTGTTACCGATAATATTGTTACTAATATGATTAGTCTTGTTAAAATCTCAAGACTAAGAATAGACTATAAAAAGCACTTTTGATCAGGCATTCAATGCAGACGATCCATTTGGGGTCTTAAGCGGACTCGATTGCTGGGGGGACTGGATTTCTCATGACACCGGTTTCCCCCACAAGTCCAAAGACGTGCCATAGGTAAATTGAATAAGTTAAATTGTCTGTAGTGTTTGTGTGTGAATATGAGTGTATGGGTGTTTCCCAGTGATGAGTTGCAGCTGGAAGGGCATCTGCTGCGTAAAACATATGCTGGATGAGTTGGTGGTTCATTCCGCTGTGGTGACCCCAGATTAATAAAGGGACTAAGCCGAAAAGGAAATGAATGAATGAATGTTTACGTGTCAGTGACAGTATATCTACTCTATAGACCTTTTTCTTGGCTGCAGCATGGAGGGCGCCATAGCGGCCAGCGTCTTCCGGTAGAATGCTAAGAACTTCCGTTTACAGTGTTTACAACACCTAATTTGCACTCCGAAAATGGTTTCAGGAGCGTTTTGAGTGGATTACGGAGTGTTTTTGTGACACACAACTTTGAAAGGTGTGTGTTAAAGCCGTTATAATCAGTCAGATGTGATTCAAGCGCGAGAGAAAAATGTTCTCCTTGTTCACGTGTCTGCCGTCAGAAATACTGTGTGTGCGTGTGTGTGTGTGTGTTTCCCCGGCCTGTCAGCTGCTAGCTCAGCGGCTCTTCAATACACACATGCAATACTTCACTGCATTATAAAGCAAACCAGATTACTGGCATGAAACTTAACAGGTATGCAAGTCATGCAATTTACAACAATGAGCAATAAAAGTCTGTCACTGATACTCTGCTGGCTGATTTGCTGTTCATTCTAGTTGTGAGCCGTTTTTGTTTTATTTAGTGTGTGTTATTTACCACGGTTTGTGTTTCTCTGCCATTTGAAAATGTCACTTTATTTTCACGTAGTCACAGTTATTAAATCAGTGTGCTAGTTGAACAGTACAGGTGACTTTAGCCATGACGAGGCTTCATTTAAACAGCAGAAGATGCCGTCTGACAGCGAGGGGGAAATGCCTCACAGCAGTTGTTTTCCATCCCATTATCCCATTTTTTAAAATGATCAGTCCAGTAGGTGGCGCTGATCAACAACAGGATCAGTTTAAAGATGATAAAAGCAGGTAAAATAGATTAAAGCTATCGTTTCAGAGCCGTCCGAATGTGACTGTTTACACGCATCAGCTGACGACCGGAAGTCCTTCGCATTCTTCTTGCTCATACACGCAAAGCATCATGGGTAATTTTGCGTTGCAAGAAAAAGGTCTATATAATGGGAATATAATGCTAGATGCAGAGGAGAATCTCATAATGATATCTGATGTGACTGAGTGAATGTTGTCTATTAATATGTAGTCCATGACCGAGTGCACGCACACGACTCTGACTGCACAATTCTGAATAGTTATGTTCATTTGCCCAGCCCTACTACAAACTGTTCAAACAGCGGACGAAAGAAAGTCAATGTGAAGTTAGTCTGAGGTGTAGAGTATTATCAGATGAAGGAGAGTGAAAGTGAGCTGACGGTCTGCGGTGTGTGTGTGTGTGTGTGTGTGTGACTGGCTTTAGTTTCAGTTTGATGATCATGTACAGAAACTCCGTCAGCACCTCTCTCTTCTCTTCATGTCATGTGGCATTTCTTCTCTCAGTCCTGTTCCTCAAGCAGCTGTTGTGATGCTATAAGTGTGTGTGTGTGTCTGACAGAGTGCGTTTGTATATACGTGTGTGCGTGTGTGTTTGTTGGTCTTGCTGTAACGTTGAGTGTGTGTGTGTGCTGGTTTGTCTTCTGCTGAGTGTTTCAGGTGTGTGTGTTGGTCTTGCTGTAGTGTGTGTGTGTGTTGGTTTCTCTTTTGCTGAGTGTTTCAGGTGTGTGTGTGTTGGTCTTGCTGTAATATATGTGTGTGTTTGTGTGTGTGTTGGTTTCTCTTCTGCTGAGTGTTTCAGGTGTGTGTGTTGGTCTTGCTGTAGTCTTTGTGTGTGTGTGTTGGTTTCTCTTCTGCTGAGTGTTTCAGGTGTGTGTGTGTGTGTGTGTGTTGGTCTTACTGTAATGTAGTGTGTGTGCTGGTGTTGGTTTCTCTACAGCCGAGTGTTTCATGTGTGTGTGTGTGGGGGTGTGTGTGTTGGTTTCTCTTCAGCTGAGTGTTTCAGATGTGTGTTGGTCTTGCTGTGTGTGTGTGTGTGTGTGTTTGTTTCTCTTCAGCTGAGTGTTTCAAATGTGTGTTGGTCTTGCTGTGTGTGTGTGTGTGTGTGTGTGTGTGTGTTTGTTTGTTTGTTTTTCTCTTCAGCTGAGTGTTTCAGGTGTGTGTGTGTGTGTGTGTGTGTGTTGGTCTTTAATGTAATGTAGCGTGTGTGTGTGTGTGTGTGTGTGTTTGTTTCTCTTCAGCTGAGTGTTTCAAATGTGTGTTGGTCTTGCTGTGTGTGTGTGTGTGTGTGTGTTTGTTTGTTTGTTTGTTTGTTTTTCTCTTCAGCTGAGTGTTTCAGGTGTGTGTGTGTGTGTGTGTGTGTGTGTTGGTCTTTAATGTAATGTAGCGTGTGTGTGTGTGTGTTTGTTTCTCTTCAGCTGAGTGTTTCAAATGTGTGTTGGTCTTGCTGTGTGTGTGTGTGTGTTTGTTTGTTTGTTTGTTTGTTTGTTTGTTTGTTTGTTTGTCTTCAGCTGAGTGTTTCAGATGTGTGTGTGTGTGTGTGTGTGTGTGTGTGTGTACTGGTTTTTAATGTAATGCAGTGTGTGTGTTAGCGTCTGGTGTTGTATTTGAGACGTGTCCTGCGGCTCAGGTGTGGTTCAGGAGTTTGTGAATGGAGCAGGAAACCCCTATTGAATATCCACTACTTTACACACCACATACAAACACACCCCGATGTTCTCTGAAAACATCCCACGTCGCTAAGCAACAGCCGCCATTCGTCAATGAAACTGTGATAACGTGAAGCTCTTGTTTATGCATGGACTTCCTTTGAACTTTGATTGGTTAAACTAAACATTTTAATGAACGGATTCAAAGATTTGTTTGCATCTTCAGTCGATTAAAATAAATTCAGTTTTTATTTATTTTATTGTTGAGAGCCTGTCTAGAAAACAGTATTTGAATATTTGATTATTGCTTAAATACAATACTAGCCTGAATTATATGGCTGAAAAAAAGATATATTTTTATATTATATTATATATTTTAATATTATATTCATTTTTTTTATGTTATATTTAATTTTTATATTATATTGAATATTTTCGTATTATATTATAATCATTTTAATATTATCTTGTATATTTTATATTATATTATATTGTATATTTAGGTTATATTGTATATTATTATATTATATTGTTTTGTTTTATATCATATACTTTTATATTATATTATGTTGTATATTTCTATATTATATTGTATGTCATATTGTATATTTTTATATTATATTGTATAATTTTATGTTATTTTACTAAAATATTGAAATATTTAATTACTATACTGGCCTATATTATATGGCTAAAATAAACATTTTTATATAATAATTTTATGTGATATTATATTATGTGTATATTAAATTAACATAATTAAATATTACAATTTTTATAATATAATTGCAATACTTCTAGCTAAAAAATATTATAAACTTTATATTATATTCTTAATTTTTATGTTATACTTCATTTTTTAAAAAATTCATATTAAATATTAGAATATTTAATTATTACCTAATTACAATACTAACCTATAATATATGGCTGAAATAAAAAATATTATATATTTTTATATTGTTTTTTATATTGTATTATAAAAATATGTAATTAATTACTATATTAGCCTATATTATATGGCTGAAATAAAAATATATATTATATAATATATTTTATATGATATTATATTACCTGCATATTAAATTATATTAAAAAAATATAAAAAATATTTATTTGTTACTTAAATGCAATACTTATAGCTAAAAAATGTTATACTATATATTTTTATATTATTTTAATGTTATACTTTATTTTTATATTATATTTATATTATAAAAATATTCTAATATTTAATTATTACTTAATTACAATACTAGCCTATATTATGTGGCTGAAATAAAAATATATTATAATATATATTATATTATGATAATATTATATTATGCTTTGTCGTTACATAATTTATATTATGCATAATATTGTTTATTATGTATGTAATGCATAAACTATAATAAATATATTTAGAAGTGTAATATACCTAATTATTTAAACCTTTCATTTATTTTAATCTTATTGCATATTCCTTTAATTATACTGTCATAATAGATAATGGTATATTTAATTATTTTAATGTAATGCACAATAAAAATGTGTGTTATTAATGCAGCATGTCATTAAATACTTTGAGTGTATCAAGGAATAAAGTGGTGTAATTGAGTGTAGTCTACAATAGTAGTAAGCCGCTCCCGCCTCTCCTCTACCCTCAGTGTTGTTGTGTGTTTGGGTTTGCGCTCTCCATGGCGACGAACTCTTTTCCTCAATGCTTTCCCTCTGAATATACAGGCGGATGTTGGCGGAGAGCTTTCATTATTACTCCTCATGCTGCTTTTGTTCATTCTGCTGCTGTTTTTAGTTTCACTGATACTGATGGAGGATCGGCAGCCTGACAGAAACTCTAATCATCCGATACTTTACTGAAAATAACCTGATGAGAGTTTGTGTGTGGAGAAGTTCACTTCAGAATCAAAACAGGAGAGAAATGAGATAAAAAAAAGGCTAAGGAGTAAGGACTGATGAGAGTGTTATGAAATGTAATAACGCACACCAAACGTAAAGAAAAAAAACTTCCGCATTTCGCGGAGTGTGTGTGTGTGCGTGTTTTGTGTGTGTGTTTTTTTGTGTGGTCCTTTGCTGACAGCCGCCTGTCTTGGATCTTGTCGGAAAATATGGCGAAAAGTCCTACATGACGGTAATAGTTTAATTGCGGTGTTTACTTCAGTAATGCCACTAATATATGCACACTCCACGTGTCTTAATTCCATTTCTGTTTAGTTCAGGTATGACTTAAGTCGGATTAAGGTCATCAAAATTCTCTGTTGACATGGTAGACTCTTAATCAGAGTATTGTTTTAATTATATTAAAATCGTATTAAAGTATTGTTACCCATGTAAACATGCAATGTTTGACACACCGTCAGGCTCTGTGAACTTGGCTTGAGAAGCAGCATTTTCTCTATGTATGTACATCAAAAGCAAGTATGAAATCGCTGTTTGGAGCTTATGTAGGCCTACAGTTCAACATTCATGTTTAACTGAATAAACAGTTAGTAAACACAAGTACAGCTTATTGAACATCAATTATTTTCATCACCAATTATCATAGTAGAACAGTTTGTGATGCATTTTGGAAACCGGTGATGAGCCCCTGGTCTAATGCTTCACCTGGCTCGAGAAACCCGTTCTCAAAGACTTCTATTTAGTCATTATTCGGGTAGCACACATTCTGAATGCTTTCGGCAGAATTCAAACGAGCCATTTTAATCTAGATTAATCTAGATAAATTTTGAAATTAATCTACACTACAGTTTGACAAATAATGGCTGTTGGACAACATAATGTACTTTTGAGGCTTTTTTTTAAAGCGAGAATGTAGTTGTTTAGATTGCAACTATACAGTTTATTTATAAGGATGGTGCCTGTTTTAAATATTTATAATTTCGGAGATTCAGCATGTCGGGGGCTATTAGCCTGTCATACTGAGCAGAGTCACAAGATGGAGAAAGAGACCACATAATAAGCCCTTAGAGGAGGAAAAACTCAACGTAAATTACCAACTACAGCTGATCAAATCATTATAAAACAGCTAAGTGACATTCTAAGTGGATCTCTCTTTTGAAGGTTGCAGTGCTGTATTTATACCATAGTAATCTGCTAGTGTTTGCTGTGAATATATATATATATATATATATATATATATATATATATATATATATATATATATATATATATATATATATATATATATATATATATATATACACATGTACATATACATACATATACACATGTACATATACATACATATACACATGTACATATACATACATATACACATGTACATATACATACATATATACACACACATATATACACACACATGCACTCATCTACTCGCGTAAATATACAAACATACATACATACACACACATGCATACACACTCACACATGCATACACACACTTACAGTATATGTGTGTTTGATTTAAGCTTTTATTGATGTTTTATCATTTAATTATTAATGCTTATTTTTTTATTACATTTTTAATCTTGGGATTAACATCTTAACATTAGTTTTTCTTCTTCTTCTTACTGGTGTAGTTTGAACTCTCCATGTTCTTGACAGGTTTGCTGAGCTTCATCCGCCCTGCCGATCAGCTTGAAAGCATGTCTGTGTTTCTGTCTTCTCTGTTTTCTGTGGTAGTTTAGTTTCTCTGTTCCTCAAACACTTTTCCAGATGCTCTTCTTCTGCTGCGCTGCTGTCAGATCAACAGGCTTTACTTTGACAGCTTCAGCTCAAATCACTCCTTTTGAAAGTTCTCACTGGAGCATAAATCTCCCGTATGTTGGCCGGTGCTCTCTGTTGAATCTGATCATCGGGGCTTATTTTCATATATAAGCTTGGAAAAGGTATTTTCCATGTGATGGCAGGATGATCTTTCTCAACCCAGGGGAGCGTTAGTCTGGATGTCTTGTTTTAGCTGTTGATAAATGCATGGAAAACACCTCAGGTTTACAGTGTTTTTGTAGTGCAATAAAACACATCTAAAGTACATTTAATACTTGAAACTAAAGGAGTCGATTGGAAAAATGCGTTTAGTTCAAAAGAGATATTTGTTTGAGTGTTTTAAAAGTTGTTTCCTCAAAATAACAACCACTAATGCATATCTTACTATATTTACATTTTACTTAATTTTATGTATTTACATTGTATTTATATTTAAAATGTATTTAAATTAAATTTATTTCTATTTACCTTTTACTTATTCTTAATTTATAATATTTATTTTAAATTTGTTAGCATTAATCTTTTATTTATTTACATATTTGTTTTATTTGTTTTATTTATTTTTTATTTGTTTATGTTTTTAATATATATTTTAGGTTCAACATTATATTATTTGCATTTTATTTTTTTATTTACAATTTATTTATTTACATTTTATTTTTAACATGTATTTACATTGTACTTATTTAAATTTTATTTTATTTGTATTAAATTGTTTACATTTTACTTATTTTTGAATTTATTTAGATTTTGATTATTTTTAAAATTTATTTACTTTTGAATTTGTTTATTTTTAAAATGTATTTACTTTTGAATATATTTATTTTTAAAATTAATTTACTTTTGAATTTGTTTATTTTAAAATTTTTTACTTTTGAATTTGTTTATTTTAAAAATTTTTACTTTTGAATTTGTTTATTTTTGAAATTTATTTACTTTTGAATTTATTTATTTACTTTTGAATTTGTTTATTTTTTAAATTTATTTACTTTTGAATTTATTTACTTTTAAAATTTATTTACTTTTGAATTTATTTACTTTTGAATTTATTTATTTTTAAAATTTATTTAATTTTGAATTTATTTATGTACTTTTGAATTTATTTATTTACTTTTGAATTTGTTTATTATTAAAATTTATTTACTTTTGAATTTGTTTATTATTAATTTATTTACTTTTGAATTTGTTTATTATTAAAATTTATTTACTTTTGAATTTGTTTATTATTAAAATTTATTTACTTTTGAATTTGTTTATTTTTAAAATTTATGTACTTTTGAATTTGTTTATTTTTAAAATTTATTTACTTTTGAATTTGTTTATTTTTAAAATTTATTTACTTTTGAATTTGTTTATTTTTAAAATTTATGTACTTTTGAATTTGTTTATTTTTAAAATTTATTTACTTTTGAATTTGTTTATTTTTAAAATTTATGTACTTTTGAATTTGTTTATTTTTAAAATGTGTTTACTTTTGAATTTGTTTATTTTTAAAATGTGTTTACTTTTGAATTTATTTATTTTTAAAATGTATGTACTTTTGAATTTGTTTATTTTTAAAATGTGTTTACTTTTGAATTTATTTATTTTTAAAATTGATTTACTTTTGAATTTGTTTATTTTTAAATTTTATTTACTTTTGAATTTGTTTATTTTTTAAATTTATTTACTTTTGAATTTGTTTATTTTTAAATTTTATTTACTTTTGAATTTGTTTATTTTTTAAATTTATTTACTGTTGAATTTGTTTATTTTTCAAATTTATTTACTTTTGAATTTGTTTATTATTAATTTATTTACTTTTGAATTTGTTTATTTTTAAAATGTATTTACTTTTGAATTTATTTATTTACTTTTGAATTTGTTTATTTTTAAAATTTATTTACTTTTGAATTTGTTTATTTTTAAAATTTATTTACTTTTGAATTTGTTTACTTTTGAATTAGTTTACTTTTGAATTAGTTTACTTTTGAATTTGTTTACTTTTGAATTAGTTTACTTTTGAATTTGTTTACTTTTGAATTTATTTATTTTTAAAATTTATTCACTTTTGAATTTATTTATTTTTAAAATTTATTTACTTTTGAATTTTTTTATTTTTAAAATTTATTTACTTTTGAATTTATTTATTTACTTTTGAATTTGTTTATTTTTAAAATTTATTTACTTTTGAATTTGTTTATTTTTAAAATTTATTTACTTTTGAATTTGTTTACTTTTGAATTAGTTTACTTTTGAATTTGTTTACTTTTGAATTTGTTTACTTTTGAATTTGTTTACTTTTGAATTAGTTTACTTTTGAATTTGTTTACTTTTGAATTTATTTATTTTTAAAATTTATTCACTTTTGAATTTATTTATTTTAAAAATTTATTTACTTTTGAATTTTTTTATTTTTAAAATTTATTTACTTTTGAATTTATTTATTTACTTTTGAATTTGTTTATTTTTAAAATTTATTTACTTTTGAATTTGTTTATTTTTAAAATTTATTTACTTTTGAATTTGTTTATTTTTAAAATTTATTTACTTTTGAATTTGTTTACTTTTGAATTAGTTTACTTTTGAATTTGTTTACTTTTGAATTTGTTTACTTTTGAATTTGTTTACTTTTGAATTTGTTTATTTTTTAAAAATTATTTACTTTTGAATTTATTTATTTTTAAAATTTATTTACTTTTGAATTTATTTATTTACTTTTGAATTTGTTTATTTTTAAAATTTATTTACTTTTGAATTTGTTTATTTTTAAAATTTGTTTACTTTTGAATTTGTTTACTTTTGAATTTGTTTACTTTTGAATTTATTTATTTACGTTTGAATTTGTTTATTTACTTTTGAATTTGTTTATTTTTAAAATTTATTTACTTTTGAATTTATTTATGTACTTTTGAATTTATTTATTTTCTTTTGAATTCGTTTATTTACTTTTGAATTTGTTTATTTTTAAAATTTATTTACTTTTGAATTTATTTATTTACTTTTGAATTTATTTATTTTTAAAATTTATTTACTTTTGAATTTGTTTATTTTGAAAATTTATTTACTTTTGAATTTGTTTATTTTGAAAATTTATTTACTTTTAAATTTGTTTATTTTGAAAATTTATTTACTTTTGAATTTGTTTATTTTGAAAATTTATTTACTTTTGAATTTGTTTATTTTGAAAATTTATTTACTTTTGAATTTATTTATTTACTTTTGAATTTATTTATTTTTAAAATTTATTCACTTTTGAATTTGTTTATTTTGAAAATTTATTCACTTTTGAATTTGTTTATTTTTAAAATTTATTTACTTTTGAATTTGTTTATTTTTAAAATGTATTTACTTTTGAATTTGTTTATTTTTAAAATGTGTTTACTTTTGAATTTATTTATTTATTTTTAAAATTTATTTACTTTTGAATTTATTTATTTATTTTTAAAATTTATTTACTTTTGAATTTATTTATTTTTAAAATTTATTTACTTTTGAATTTGTTTATTTTTAAAATGTGTTTACTTTTGAATTTATTTATTTATTTTTAAAATTTATTTACTTTTGAATTTATTTTTAAAATTTATTTACTTTTGAATTTATTTATTTATTTTTAAATTTATTTACTTTTGAATTTATTTATTTATTTTTAAAATTTATTTACTTTTGAATTTATTTATTTTTAAAATTTATTTACTTTTGAATTTGTTTATTTTTAAAATGTGTTTACTTTTGAATTTGTTTATTTTTAAAATGTGTTTACTTTTGAATTTGTTTATTTTTAAAATGTGTTTACTTTTGAATTTGTTTATTTTTAAATTTTATTTACTTTTGAATTTATTTATTTTTAAAATTTATTTACTTTTGAATTTGTTTATTTTAAAAATGTGTTTACTTTTGAATTTGTTTATTTTTAAAATGTGTTTACTTTTGAATTTGTTTATTTTTAAAATGTGTTTACTTTTGAATTTGTTTATTTTTAAAATGTGTTTACTTCTGAATTTGTTTATTTTTTAAAAATTATTTACTTTTGAATTTATTTATTTAAAAAATTTATTTACTTTTGAATTTGTTTATTTTTAAAATGTGTTTACTTTTGAATTTGTTTATTTAAAAAATTTATTTACTTTTGTTTATTTTTAAAATTTATTTACTTTTGAATTTGTTTATTTTTAAAAATTATTTACTTTTGAATTTATTTATTTTAAAAATTTATTTACTTTTGAATTTGTTTATTTTTAAATTTTATTTACTTTTGAATTTATTTATTTTTAAAATTTATTTACTTTTGAATTTGTTTATTTTTAAAATGTGTTTACTTTTGAATTTGTTTATTTTTAAAATTTATTTACTTTTGAATTTATTTTTTTTTAATTATTTACTTTTGAATTTATTTATTTACTTTTTTATTTATGTACTTTTGAATTTATTTATTTAGTTTTTATTTATTTTTGAATTTATTTATTTTAAAAATGTATTTACTTTTGTATTTATTTTAAAATTTTATTTACTTTTGAATTTGTTTATATTTAAAATTTATTTACTTTTGAATTTGTTTATTTTAAAATGTGTTTACTTTTGAATTTGTTTATTTTAAAAAATTATTTACTTTTAAATTTGTTTATTTTTAAAAATTATTTACTTTTGTATTTGTTCATTTTTAAAATTTATTTACTTTTGAATTTATTTATTTACTTTTTATTTATTTACTTTTGAATTTATTTATTTACTTTTGAATTTATTTATTTTTTAAATTTTATTTACTTTTGAATTTATTTATGTTTAAAATGTATTTACTTTAAAAAAATTTTTTAATTTATTTTCTTTTGAATTTGTTTATTTTAAAATTTTATTTACCTTTGAATTTATTTATGTACTTTTGAATTTATTTATTTTTAAAAATTATTTACTTTTGAATTTATTTATTTTTGAATTTATTTATTTTTGAATTTATTTATTTTTGAATTTTTTTTTACATTTTATTTATTTTTTAATTTTACTTTTACTTATATTTAAACTTTGTTCTTTTACATTTAAAATTCTTTTGACTTTTTTATTTATTTTTTTTTCATTATTATTTTTTTTTATTTACATTTGACCTATTTTTAAAATATATTTACATTTTTATTTTTTAATTTAGTCAATTTTATTTACCTTATAATTATATAAAATTCTGTGACTATATATGAACTTTTATTTCATTCTTACATTGTGGGTAGCTGTGTCTCTGCCGTAAGGTTCAGTTATAGCATTCATAGAGCCATTCTGCAGCCTGTGCCTCTTTTTCTCACCTAATCTGATGGAGCAGAAGGAAAGAGTGAAATAATGGAGCAGTGATTTACACAGGAGGTCAGAGCTTGGCTAAACTGTTTTTAAGTGTAGTGATGGTGTGCCGCAGGGCTCTGTCCTCGCCCTCTTACTCTTTGGCAGTCAGAACGAGATGGATTGTGCTGCTCTATTTTCTTGTTTTAATTGTCTTGCATGATTTGCATTTTAACCCACAAATCGGCAGCACATTATGACATTGTTTTCATGGCATTTACAAGCACATTCACAACAGCAATTCCTGTCATTCTTTATGATTGTAACTCTCTTAAACAGCGTTTATTTAACTGACTGTACGGCATTTGTTTACATGGGCAACAAACACTCATAGCTGACAATGACTATGGAAAAATAACATTAGTATGCTTTTTTTATTTTTATTTATTTATTTTTTTAAAGTGCAGGGTAAATAATTTTGTTACATACACTGTAAAAAATCTTATGTGCTATTTACAAAAAAAAATTGTGGTAACACTATTGCACGTATTATTTTTAAGTAAATTTCAAGACTTGATTTTTTTAGCAAAAACCACTTGAATGAATCATGTGAAAATTACTAAATGTTTTGAGTGATAAATGAAGATTTTAATATTATTAGCGGAATGTGCTTTTATAATTTAAGCAAATCCACCACCATTTACTCATATTTATTTTTTTAAACAAAAACCTCTTGAAAGAATCATGTGAAAATTACTAGTTTTTTTAAGTGATAGATGAGGATTTTAATATTATTAGTGGAATGTGCTTTTATAATATATGCAAATAAATCACCATTTACTCAAATTTATTACTGAAAATTACTCATTCATAAAATGTAAAATATGTAATGTATAATGAAATACATACACAATACATTTGGGCCAAATATCATTTTATTACATGTTACACTGATAACAAAATGGTACAATATGTTAAACAAATCTATATAAAATTTACAGCAATGCTAATCTCTGATAAAAATTCCTTTATCCATGTCATGGAAAAAACTGACCTGTCAACTTTCCTTTGTAGGAATAGTCACATTTTAGACAATATTTGACAGAATTTGTGTATTGCAAACTTAATATTCGTTTCTTTGTAAGTGATTTTAATTTGTGGAATATTTGTATAAATCCAGTTCAGCGATTCTAGATTTTCCAGGCTAGCCATGACTCACTTATCCTCCAAGACAATGCAGAAGTCCTCATGGTTGGTCATCCCTCTGACAGACAGCAATTCTCTGTGCATTCCCACACTGTAAAATAAACATTACGTTTATTATATTGAAATTATGCAGTTGTACATTTCAAATGTTTAAGGTTTACTAAAACACATTAAGGAAATATATTAATGAAATAAACCATTTCTTTTTATATCTGTGAACAGTAATTCTTCATAATGTTTGAGTAGATGTTGCTGACTGACACAAATACACAAGTATTTTGACTTATAATGGACAGGGTGTTTAAATGTATACTAGTGTACAGACATTTATAAAAACAAACCATGTTTATACAAGGAATAGTGCATTCAACAGTGTAATGCTTGAGCTATATATTTTTTTGTAAGCATGCAAAAATATAAAATGCAGTTTTCGGAAGATCATAAATATCTGAAACAGTTTGAGACACTTACATTGCACTCCTGGATGAGATCTTCCTCTTATTCATACAGATAGACCAGCAACAGAGGACGACATCTCTCGTTTCATCCCTGATTTAATGTGAGGTCTGATGCAAAAAAGTGTAGAAATTAGTAATAATAATAATAATAATAATAATAATAATAATAATAATACACAAATAACATTATTAAAAATACCTGATGTATGGCACCCATTCTCTTTATCAAAATCTGCCTCAATAAACTGCTCCTCTTTAGTGGGAAAACACTGCGAAAGTTTTCTTCATTAAACTGAAAAATGAAGCAAACAAATATTAGTATTTATGTACAGTATTATATATAAACAGTTCATTACATTACATCAGCAATGCTGTAAAAGGAACCTTATGAAATGGAAAAGCACTAGCTGTACATAAACCCCATTGAATAGCTAGCTAACTTAGCTTAGCTTAGCTTAGATTTACCACTTAACAAGCTCACTGTTGTTCATCTGCTTAACTGTTGCCTGATCATTGCTGTTAAATATTACAATGCAAATAATTTGTTCAACTTCATTATATAATTCAGAATGAACATTGAAGCAAATCAATTTCAAATAGGAATGGGTGGTTAAAACTACCCGTGTATCCCTATATACATCATATGGCAAAAACTAAGCTCCTGAACAAGCTTGAACAGCATGTGTCTTTCCTGAAAGAGCTTAGGTTATTTAAGACAATAAAATGATAAACTGTTAATGCTTACCTCTTAACATGCTCGCTGTTGATCTGCTCCTTCAAAATGTCGTCTGATCACTGCCGTTGTTGAGATTCAAATGCAAACATCTCAATCAAATCCACATAATTGAGTGAATTTTCTTAAAATAAACGTGAAGCCATCTTTCCTCAATTTTATTAGCTTAACTGGTTTCTCAAATTAAGCTTAGTAATTGCACTAGTTTGCTTAAAAAAATAAGTAAAATTTAAATCTTAGTTATATTAGCGAAATCTTCTTAATATTTTATAATAAATGCAGAATATCAATTTTTTAAAGAAAATATGCTCATTATTTTTAATGACCTCATTAATTTTTTTAATGAAAATTACAAGCCTCAAGATTCATTTTTTACAGTGTATTTCAATTTTTATATATAACTGCCTCAATCCTTCATGGCATAGATTCACAAGGTACTGGAAATATTCCTCAGAGATTTTGGTGCATATTGACGTGAAAGCTTTCAGATTTGTCGGCTGCATATCCATGATGAGAATCTCCGGTTCCACCACATCCCAAAGGTGCTCTATTGGATTGAGATATGGTGACTGTGGAGGCCATTTAAGTACAGTGAACTCATTGTCATGTGTAAGAAACCAGTCTGAGATGATTCAAGCTTTATGACATGGTGCGTTATCCTGCTGGAAGTAGCCATCAGAAGATGGAGACACTGTGGTCATAAAGGGATGGACATGGTCAGCAACAATACTCAGGTAGGCTGTGGTGTTGACACAATGCTCAATTGGTACTAATGGGCCCAAAATGTGCCAAGAAAATACCCCCACATCACCAGCATTCTGAACCATTGATACAAGGCAGGATGGATCCATGCTTTCATGTTGTTGATGCCAAATTCTGACCCGACCATCTGAATGTGGCAGCAGAAATGGAGACTCATCAGACCAGGAAACGTTTCTCCAATCTTCTATTGTCCAGTTTTGGTGAGCCTGTGTGAATTGTAGCCTCAGTTTCCTGTTCTTAGCTGACAGGAGAGGCACCCGGTGTGGTCTTCTGCTGCTGTAGCCCATCTGCCTCAAGGTTGGACGTGTTGTGCGTTCAGAGATGCTCTTCTGCAGACCTCGGTTGTAACGAGTGCTTATTTGAGTTACTGTTGCCTTTCTATCAGCTGGAACCAGTCTGGCCATTCTCCTCTGACCTCTGGCATCAAGGCATTTGCGCCCACAGAACTGTCGCTCACTGGATATTTTCTTTTTATTTACCACTCTCTGTAAACACTAAAGATGGTTGTACGTGAAAATCCCAGTAGATCAGCAGTTTCTGAAATACTCAGAGCAGCCCGTCTGGCACCAACAACCATGTCACGTTCAAAGTGACTTAAATCCCCTTTCTTCCCCATTCTGATGCTCGATTTGAACTGCAGCAGATCGTCTTGACCATGTCTACATGCCTAAATGCATTGAGCTGCTGCCATGTGATTGGCTGATTTGAAATTTGTTAACGCGCAGTTGTACCTAACAAAGTGGCCGGTGAGTGTATAGCTGTGGAAAACGTTGTTGTTTGTTTTATATTAGTTACTGTAGTTCTTTTACTGTAGCAGTGGATTAGTTATATTTATAGAAACTTACAATAGTATGGTTCAAAAACACTAGTTTTTACTGTGGTATTTTGTGGGTATCTGTATAGTTGTTATCCTCAGTGTGAATGGCTCTTAAAGGGATAGTTCAGCCAAAATTGAAAAATCACATAAAAGAAAATTTGAAGAATGTTGTGAAATTTTAAAGCCGTAGACTTCCATAGGAGGAGTGAAAAATATGATGGTCAGTAGCTACTAGTTTCTAACATTTGTCTTTCTACAGAAGAAAAAAAACTGAATGTAAACCGGTTTGGAACTGCTTAAAGATGAGTGAATGATGACAAAGCTGTAATTGTGTGTGTAACTGTTGCTTTAACAGTTTAATGCACTCTAGGAATTTGAGCAAGGATTTTAAACAGTTTTGACTGATCGTTTGGTCCTCGCTGCTCCCTTTTTATACAAATATTAGATAGTTGTCTTTGTTTTGATCTTATATTATTTTTAATTTAAATTTTTTTTTATATATTATTATTTTATTATAGTTTATTTATTGTATAATTTGTTTTTATATATTTTTTTTAGTTTAATGTTATATAATTTATTTTTTATTCCATGTATTATTATTTTTTATTTAAATAATTTTTGTTTATTTTATATTATTATTTTATTATGGTTTATTTTATTGTATAATTTATTGATTTTATATTTTTTATTTAGTTTAATGTTATATAATTTATTTTTTATTCCATTTATTTTTTTATTTAAATAATTTTTATTTATTTTATATTATTATTATTTTATTATGGTTTATTTTATTGTATAATTTATTGTTTTTATATTTTTTATTTAGTTTAATGTTATATAATTTATTTTTTATTCCATTTATTTATTTAATTGTATAATTTATTTAATTTTAGATTTTTTTATTTTATATTATTATTTTTTATTTATACAACTTTATTTTATATTAATTTTAATTTTATATTAATTTTAGTTTAATTTTATATAATTTCATTTAATTTGTTTTGTTTTTATGATGCATTTTTATTATTTAATTTTATTATTTATTTTTATTTTATTTATTTTATATTATTATTATTATTATTGTTGTTGTTATTATTATTATTGTTTGTTTTTTATTATTTATTTTATTTAATATATATTTTTTATATTTTTATTTCATTTTATTATTTATTTATTTATTCATTCATTTTATTTATTTATTTACTTATAATGTAATAAAAATTGTATACATTTAATTTAATAAGATTTGATATTTCATTATAATTTTATTTTCCGGATCATGATGGTTAGTTTCAATACTGAGAGTTCACATTTGCTGTGTTCTCTGTAATCTCATTGACTCATTTCTGGGCGTACGCTGCTGATGATCTCTTGTATGTTCTGGTAATTGGATCATGTCAGTGTTTGGATGCAGTTTCTGTGCTGTTGTAATGTAGTTTTTGTCCATCTGTTTGGATTTGTCATCGGGCAGCTCACAGATACACATGTGCTGGTGCTCGTTTAAGTGACCGTCACTGATTGGCTGTTCTGTAGGAAATGCTTGAGTTTTCCTCTCTGTGTGATTTGCAGTGGAGTTTCCTGGTGTTTTAGTGCTTCTCCTCAAATGACCTCCTGAAACAATGGCAGGCCCGGATGATATTCATGCTGCTTGGTCACGGTGCTATGGTGTGAAGACCTCTGGCTTGCTTTGTTTTATTCATTTTAATTTGCATTTATCTTTGATTTGTTAGTTTATTTTTTATATTCATTTTAAATGTAAAGTAAATTAAATTCCACTAGAAATAATAAATCTATAAATATTAGTAAGAATATCACTGTACAAATACATTTTAAAAATAATTTCATTTGCATTTGTTTTGTTTTATTCGTTTTTTAATATTTATGTCAGTATTTCACGGTAAAAAATGCGGTACAAACCGTAAGAGTAATTTCTTATTTTTACAGTAAGCTACCGTATTTCATTAATTTATAGAGGTAATATGTCTGTATTTTGAATTACCAACATCTACACATCTTTTGTTATACAGATAGACACGTTAACACAGCCATATGCAGGTGATGATGAGGAAGTTACATAATAAACCAATGCTCATCACAAACAACTCTTCCTTCAAGCAGAATAGTGTATCAGTGTATAGAAGGTGCTCAGTGTCATTCACACAGCTACTAAACACCAGTATGGTAACACGCATAAAATTAAAGTCATGAAATAAACATTGTTAATCAACATTAGATGCAAAATAAATCTATAATGTTCATAACTGATGGAGAAACCGCTAAAAAGATCCATAGTAATGTCAACAAAAAGCATAAAAAGTGACGTGCCATGCAGGGAATCTCATATCGGCCCATGCCTAGTATGTATGTATGTGTATATATATGTATATAAGATGTTCTGTATATGTGAAGAATAAAATAACAAATAAATATACTTGTTTATATTGCCTTTTTTGTACAATTTTATTTAATATACACACTGACAAGCCGGTTGGCTTGTAAGACTGTTAGCTTTCTAGATTTATGTCTGGTTTTGCGTCTGATCTTTGGCTTTGCTCTTCAGTGTGCTGAAGTTCATCTTCATTCCTGATGTTTGCAATACACACTGATAGTGTGAGAGAGACAGGGAGCGGCTGGACAAACACACACATGCACAATATCTGCAGATGTCTTCTTTTCTCCTGTGTTCACGGCAGAGTGCTCAATGAACACTAATCTGTTGTTTTTATCCTCTTCTGTAATGAGTGTGTAAGATATCATTTGCATTATACATGCATGGCTTTTTAAATAGTGTTTAATTGTCTGCTGGTCTGCAGTGTTGATGTGTTAATTTACTCCTCGACACGTTTCCATTCATCCCACACTTCTGCTGGAAGTGAAATGCTGAATCATTTACACACACATTACTCCACCCCATCTCTATATTTATTTGTCTAGTCAGTAATAGGCTGCTTTCCCCAAGCAAACACTATTTCTGTTGCTCATGTACTGTACTCTGTGCTGGTACAGCTCTGACATTATAGCATTCGTGATGTTTGTGAACGCCAACCTTGCGTATAATTTCTGATGTGTTTGTTTCCTTTTCAAAATAATAAATATGTAGAACTTTTTATTTGTCCCTTTTTTAATGATAGTTTCACCTGTGTAGTTTGTCACTTATAGTGTGTAGTTTATCACTTAAACGTTTTCTTAAACTTAATTTTTTACAAAGATTTTTTTAATGGTTTTTAAAATGATTATTAAATGCTTTCATTTGCTTTTAGGTTTTAATTTTTCTTTCCGTTCATAACTTGCCTCTTCACTTGCTGTAATAGTTGTTTAAACTGTACGATTCTAATTTATATTTTAATAACTTTATATTTCATTTTTAAATCTCTTTTTTATTTCATAATTTAAGTACTTATTTGCTGGCTATATTTAAATTCATTATTTAATAACTTAAAGGGCACATAGTTTACCTCTTTTTTATGATGTAATATTAATATTATGGTTCTTCTGAGTGTGCCAGTTTAGGTTCAGTTTAAAACACAATTCAGATTGTTTTATTATAATGTGTTAAAAGTGTCATGTTGGGGGCGTGTCCACAGCTCGCTGATTTAGGGGTGTGTTGCTTCACATGTAAATTAGTTTCGGCTTCCCGCCAACGTAACAAGGGGGCGGGGCCATGAGCTCACCCGCTCTGCGTTTGCAACAGAGTCTGACAGGCAGACGGAGAAGGAGCTGGGGTGAGAGGATCAGCAATCCTACAGTACATGTACGACTCTGACACAGACCAAGCAGAGAGTACAAAATCATTTGTGTCTGTACAGTTTTACAGCCAACTGTGTGCTAGTTTCAAGTGCCGAGCTTGAACACAGAAACTAATAACCACGCACACTGAATTAACTTTGACTGAGGCACCGGATGCGCCGCTCGAAGCCGCGACACGGCACACCAGACACTCTCTGTGGCGCGGCAGAAACATGAAGTGTCCCGAATCGTTGCGCCACGCATTTTTGAATTCTAACATACAGTAGGTTTCTGCAGCTGGTCCGCGGCGCCCAGCCGTCGACTTGAGTGTACCCTGATAGAAACTGATGTTTAGAGTTCTAAAACGCATGCTAGTTAAGATCACAGGGAGCTTCTGGGATCGCGAGAAATGCAAACGGCTGAAGTATAAGGTAGACTCGATGAGAAGTACACATGTTTGCAAACCTACCTAAAGATACAACCAATAATTCCGATTAGAGCGATAATGTGGCGAATATTGATCTTGTGTTGAGCCCAATGAGCCTTGCATCTAAAAATAGAGCAAGGGTGTTCCTTTAGTGATATCGCTTCGACTCACGCTGAAAATGGCGGACGTAAATCAACAAACTCGACCAATATATAAAGAATTACAATAATCTAATCACGTGGAAATACAATTTTAAATTTTATAGTACTTTAGTCACTTGTTTCAGCACATGTGTGATTTATTCACATTAATTGTGACTATTATGGTGGTATTATAATGACTATTGTTGTCAGGCTTCCCACGCTTCTTAAAGTACTTGAATTTCAGACAATCAAGATTCAAGGCCTGGAAAATACTTTTTGAAGACATACCTTAGGGTGCACTTACACTATTGCTATCTGAACCGTGCCTGGGCGAGTTTCCCATTTCATTTAACAGAAAATTTGAGCAGTTTTAAAACTAAAGCAGTGGTAAAACTTGAAACTGGTTATTGTCCCATGCCTACATGAAAGAGTGAGAACCCTATGTTGTTGTTGTGGTTGTTGTTGTTGTTGTTGTGGTTGATTATTATTAATATTACCTAACCTTTGTTTCTTTCCAAACAGACAGCAAAGCGATTGTGGACGGCAACCTGAAGTTGATCCTGGGTCTGGTATGGACCCTCATCCTCCACTACTCCATCTCTATGCCCGTCTGGGAGGATGAAGATGATGATGAAGCCAAGAAACAGACACCCAAGCAGAGGCTGCTGGGCTGGATCCAGAACAAAGTGCCCGACCTCCCTATCACCAACTTCAGCCAGGACTGGAGAAACGGCAGGGCTCTGGGGGCTCTGGTGGACAGCTGCGCTCCAGGTCAGATCCACAGCCCATAACACATATTATTCTGATGTTCAATGTATTAGTGATAAAGTACATCGAGAAGGTTGTTATCACAGAATAGAGCCTGGCTGGTTTATCGGCAGCACACTGTTGTATAAGACTGAAGGGCTTTATTTTGCGAAAACAACCGTCTGTGTGTACTTGATCACTCTTATTATATGACTACTTGCCACAAAACATAAAAATTAGACACACAACATTAATCTGAGCTATAATAGTTTATTAATTCTTTAAATAATGAACACAAAGCTGACAGAAATGAAAACGTCTGAATGGAGTATACACTAACCTGCGCATTATTCAGCCACAAAATGGCGCCAAATAATCAAAAACACAAAGCTGACAAAAAGAAACTGAATGGAGTATACACTAATCTGTGCATTATTCAGTCACTAGATGGTGCCAAACAGTCAAAACACAAAGCTCACAGAAATTAAAACGTCTGAATGAAGTATACACTGACCTGCGCATTATTCAGCCACAAGATGGCGCCAAACAATCAAACTCAAAGCTGACAAAAAAGAAACTGAATGGAGAATACACTTATCTGTGCATTATTCAGTCACTAGATGGCGCCAAACAGTCAAAACACAAATCTGACAGAAACGAAAACAGCTGAATGGAGAATATACTAACCTATGTATTTATTTACAAGATGGCACCAAACAGTCAAAAACCATGGTGTAGCAAACAAACAGATACATATGAATGTGGATGTAAGTATATGGATGTGAACATATTCACTGATGGTCAAGATTATTCAAAGTTAAAGTCACTAAAAAGGCTCATATAGTTTACACATTTAGTTAATTTAACTTAACTCACTATGAAGACTACTAACACGTTTAAGTTCTTACTTAGCTGATGTTAATGACTAATAACTAGGCCCACACGGAATCTGCACACACAGATTTTTAGCCCATCATTAATTCTGCTTATTTACTTGTGTAGATGTGTGTAAATCTATATTTATTCAGGTTTTTAAAATTAATTACAGTAATATTATTGACTAATATGAAAATGTTCATCTGATTTATGTACAAGTGCAGTTTGTACAGTAATATTTTCTGTCTTTTAGTAGAGATATTATATGAGAGACTTGCTTTGTTTACCAAATAAAGTGAATCGAATTGGATTTGAATTTTAATCATTAAATAAGTTGAAAAGATTTTATTTTTTATTTCACATATTAAGATTTTAATTATGATACTCTCAAAATATTTCCGCAGAAATCCGCAGATTTTTAACACAAATCTCAGCAGAAATAGCAAAAAACGTCCGCAGATTCCGTCTGGCCCTAGTAATAACACATTAAAATTGTAAATGTAATATAAAGTTGTAAAGTGTAGTCATAATATAAAGTCGGAATGTATATACAATAAAACAATACACTATTTTTTGTTATTATACCTGTTTAAGTAACCTTTTTCTGCTGCTTCGGCCTACATCATGATGATTATTACCATATATCTTAAGAAAAACTTAAATAATTAATCACAACAAGAAAATCTGATACCGAAATAAGCCTAGCTCATAATGAACATCTCCAGCCTCATTGGTGGCAGAAAGGTGTTAGTATGCAGAGAGCTTCATTCCTGAGTTTATTGGACAGCTGGATTCATTTGCTCTGTTTGTCTGGATACGATGATTTAACCACAGAACACAGCTGTGAATGAGTGTTTACAACATTCATGTGTCCTTATTTGTTTATCAGTCGGTGAGAGGAAACGCTTTAGAGCATGTTTTGTGCTTCATGATCATTAGGAGATACTATAAAAACGTTTCATATTTGCAACTTGTTATTAAGACCTAGCAACCACCCTAACATCTGAACCTTATAGTAGCAACCTAGCAACCACTCAAACACTATCTTATTATTAACATCCTAGCAACAACTCATTCACCTTAAACTCTTAGTAACACCCTTGCAACGCCTTATTGTAACCCGATAGCAACCACCCTGATGTTTTCATTTTGTTACCCTAGCAACTACCTTTTATAAACATTCTAGAAGCAATTCCTTCACTTTAACCTCTTAGTAACACCCTAGCAACACCTAAGCAATATTAAATAACTAATTATTTATTCAGGCCTGTGTCCTGACTGGGAGATCTGGGACTCGGAGAAGCCTGTGGATAACGCCACAGAGGCCATGCAGCTCGCTGATGATTGGCTGGGAATCCCACAGGTGAGCCGGTGACCTTTGACCTCTGTGTACATAACTCATTTAATCAGCATGAGGTGTTGTCAGTCTGCTGAGATACGGATCGAGTGTTCTTTGTCCACTAAAGGGTGTGTGATTGGGAAATGTCTTGTTTTCTTTTACATTCAGCATACATGCAGCAGCTCAACATTTAATACATTTTTATTTAGTTTTTTTAAGGTTAATTTAATTTAAATTTAGTTTATTTTTTTAGATTACTTTTTTATTTACTTTTTTATTTAACTGTTTATTTGATTTAATTTTGTTATTTTATGCTGTGTTGTGCTATGCTTTGCCATTTAAACAAGCCAAGCTCTGTGCAGCAGCTCAATATTTTATTTCCTTATTTATTTTATAAATTTCTTATGTTTTTTTAATTTATATTTTATTTTTATTAACATTTTTTATTTAATTTATTTAAATTTCCATGTCCTAAGAGCCAGTTTTTGTGCCCGACGATTGAGTTGTTGTGGTCCTAACCTTAGACCACCACCCGTTCCACAATGCACCAGCCCCTTACGGCTCCCCCTGCAGGTGGTGGGCCTACAGGAGGATAGCCTATGTTGCTCTTTCGGGCTAAGCCTGAGCCGGACTAGCTCTATACCCTGACCTGGGTGCTTGAGGGTTAATGGGAGTATGCCCAACCAGTCCACATGTGTTTTGTGGACTTGGAGAAGACATCCAACCGTGTCCCTCGTGGCATTCTGTGGAGGGTGCTCTGGCAGTATGGGGTCAGAGGCGCTCTGTTAAGGGCTGTCTTGTCCCTGTGTGAACAGTGTGAGTAGGAGTTTGGTTTGCATTGCCGGCAATAAGTCAGACTTGTTTCCAGTGCATGTTGGACTCCGGCAGGGCTGCCCTTTGTCACCAATTCTGTTCATATATTTTATGGACAGAAGTTCAAAGCGCAGCCTTGGGCTGGAGGGGGTCCGGTTCGGGGACCACAGGATTTCAGACGATTTTGTTCTGTTGGCTTCATCTAGCATGGACCTTCAGCATGCTCTGGGGCAGTTTGCTGCCTAATGTGTGACGCGGCTTGGATGAGAATCAGCACCTCCAAGTCTGAGGTCATGGTGCTCCACCGGAAAAAGGGTGGTTTGCCATCTCCAGGTTGGAGGAAAGTCCTTATCCCAGGTGGAGGAGTTCAAGTATCTTGGGGTTTTGTTCATGAGTGAGGGAATGATGGAGCTGACCCAAAAGGCAAAGCTCTCGATTTACTGGTCAGTCATCACCGAAAGGACAAGTTCTCTGATACAAGTAGCCGAAATGAGTTTCCTTTGCACGGTGGCAGGGCCCACCCTTATAGACAGGGTGAGGAGCTCTGACACCTGGGAGGAGCTCCGAGTAGAGCCGCTGCTCCCCCACATCGAGGGAAGTCAGCTGAGGAAGTGTCTGGGGAGAGGGAAGTCTGTGGTTCTCTCCTAAGACTGCTAGCCCCGCAACCCGGCACCGGGATAATGAATGAATGAATGAATTAATTAATTAATTAATTTAATTTTATGTTATGCTTTCTTTTCTTTTCTTTTCTTTTATGAGTAAGCATTTAAACAAGCCAAGCTCTCTGTCCACTTGAGGGTGTGATTTGAAAAATGTCTTGTTTTCTTCTCCATTCATGCAGCAGCTCAATATCAGACTCCGATAAGAATAAAAGGAGGCCATGTGTTATATATGCGCACACACACTAGTAATTGCTGCAGTGTTTGCGGTGTGGTTAATATGGTACTCGCCACACCTCAATCACACCTCAGCAAACACACTCATCAATTATATACATGCTTTTCTCATGCAACAGTAGTTTTTTTTCTTAACCTTAAGAATAAAGAGTGTGTGTTGAATGAGCTCAGTGCTGTGCTAGATTTCTGAATATTGATTGAAATTAATCATTTCTAAACTAAAATCATTCCTGGTGCATTTCTAAATATTCTTCCTTTCTGATGGGAAATGGTGCAAAACAACATTCCTTTCCAGAAAGCTGACCATGAAGACGTTTGCTGTTTTAATTGTAATAATAGTATTGTATATCAAAACTTTGATTTTAAGATTCATGCGTTCAGTTCAGTTTGATATTAAATCATTGTATTGTTTGTTCAACAGCAACGTTGACATTGTTTGCTAAATGAAATCCAGTGCTCATTTCTGTTTAATTAATTTTATTTTTTATTGGCAGCTGTTTAGAAAAATGCTTTCCCACAAAAATATGATTTGGATGTTTTGTAGTATTTTTGCATTTGCTGTTGAAGTCAGAATTATTAGCCCCCCTTTTAATTTTTCCCCCAATTTCTGTTTGAGATTTCTCATATATGAGTGTTTCATTCATTCATTTTCTTTTCGGCTTGGTCCTTTTATTAATCAAGGGTCGACACAGAGGAATGAACCGTCAACTTATCCAGCACGTTTTACGCAGCAGATGTAAAACGAATACACACTTATTCACATACATACCACACTACGGACAATTTAGCTTACCCAATTCACTTATAGCGCATGTGTTTGGACTTGTGGGAAAAACCGGAGCATCCGGAGGAAACCCATACAAACACTGAGAGAACATGCAAACTCCACACAGAAATGCCAACTGACCCAGCTAAGGCTCGAACCAGCGACCTTCTTGCTGTGAGGCCACAGCGATACCCACTGCGCCACCCATTATTTAGTTTTTTGTTTTTTATTTTCATTTTACTTGATTTTATTTTTTTAATCTATTATCATTTTTTACAGTATCTGAGTAAGAATTTAATATATAAAGTCAGTTTTGTTTATTTGTTATTCAATCA
>NC_079445.1:42983001-43015493 GCF_903798145.1 Danio aesculapii | reverse complement strand
ATAGACAGGGTGAGGAGCTCTGACACCTGGGAGGAGCTCCGAGTAGAGCCGCTGCTCCCCCACATCGAGGGAAGTCAGCTGAGGAAGTGTCTGGGGAGAGGGAAGTCTGTGGTTCTCTCCTAAGACTGCTAGCCCCGCAACCCGGCACCGGGATAATGAATGAATGAATGAATTAATTAATTAATTAATTTAATTTTATGTTATGCTTTCTTTTCTTTTCTTTTCTTTTATGAGTAAGCATTTAAACAAGCCAAGCTCTCTGTCCACTTGAGGGTGTGATTTGAAAAATGTCTTGTTTTCTTCTCCATTCATGCAGCAGCTCAATATCAGACTCCGATAAGAATAAAAGGAGGCCATGTGTTATATATGCGCACACACACTAGTAATTGCTGCAGTGTTTGCGGTGTGGTTAATATGGTACTCGCCACACCTCAATCACACCTCAGCAAACACACTCATCAATTATATACATGCTTTTCTCATGCAACAGTAGTTTTTTTCTTAACCTTAAGAATAAAGAGTGTGTGTTGAATGAGCTCAGTGCTGTGCTAGATTTCTGAATATTGATTGAAATTAATCATTTCTAAACTAAAATCATTCCTGGTGCATTTCTAAATATTCTTCCTTTCTGATGGGAAATGGTGCAAAACAACATTCCTTTCCAGAAAGCTGACCATGAAGACGTTTGCTGTTTTAATTGTAATAATAGTATTGTATATCAAAACTTTGATTTTAAGATTCATGCGTTCAGTTCAGTTCGATATTAAATCATTGTATTGTTTGTTTTACAGCAACGTCGACATTGTTTGCTAAATGAAATCCAGTACTCATTTCTGTTTAATTAATTTAATTTTTTTTGGCAGCTGTTTAGAAAAATGCTTTCCCACAAAAGGGTTTTGTAGTGTCTTTTTCATTTGCAGTTGAAGTCAGAATTATTACCCCCCCTGTTTATTTTTTCCCCCTAATTTCTGTTTAAGAGGGAGATTTTTTTTTTCAACACATTTCTAATCATAATAGTTTTAATAACTCATTTCTATTAACATTTATTTTATCTTTGTCATGATGACAGTATATAATATTTGACTAGATATTCTTCAAGACACTTCTATACAGCTTAAAGTGACATGTAAAGGCTTAACTAGGTTAATTAGGTTAACTAGGCAGGTTAGCGTAATTACATTTACATTTACATTTAGTCATTTAGCAGACGCTTTTATCCAAAGCGACTTACAAATGAGGACAAGGAAGCAATTTACACAACTATAAGAGCAGCAGTGAATAAGTGCTATAGACAAGTTTCAGGTGTGTAAAGTCGAAGAAGCAAAGCATTAGTAAAGTATTTTTTTTTGAGAGAGAGAGAGAGAGAGAGAGAGTACAGTTAGTGGTATAGCCAGAGAGGCAGTTACAGATTAGGAAGGAAAGTGGAGACTAAATAGTTGAGTTTTTAGTCGTTTCTTGAAGACAGCAAGTGACTCTGCTGTTCTGATGCAGTTAGGGAGTTCATTCCACCAACTGGGCAGATTGAATGCGAGAGTTCGGGAAGTGATTTCTTCCCTCTTAGGGATGGAACCACGAGGCGACGTTCATTCACAGAACGCAAGTTTCTGGAGGGCACATAAATCTGCAGAAGTGAGAGCAGATAAGAAGGAGCAAAGCCAGAGGTCGCTTTGTAAGCAAACATCAGAGCTTTGAATTTGATGCGAGCAGCAACTGGCAGCCAGTGCAAACGGGTGAGTAGCGGAGTGACATGTGCTCTTTTGGGTTCATCATAGACCACTCGTGCTGCTGCGTTCTGAAGCAGCTGAAGAGATTTGATAGAACTAGCTGGTAGCCCGACTAGTAGAGAGTTGCAATAGTCCAGTTTGGAGAGAACAAGAGCTTGAACAATGAGTTGAGCTGTATGTTCAGATATGAAGGGTCGGACCTTTCTGATGTTGTAGAGTGCAAATCTGCAAGATCGAGCAGTTCTAGAAATGTGGTCAGAGAAGTTCAGTTGGTTAATTAGGCAAGTTATTGTATAATTATGGTTTGTTCTGTAGACTATCGAAAAAAAAAATAGCTTAAGGGGGCTTATAATTTTGACCTTGAAATGGCTTTTAGAAAATTAAAAAATGCTTTTATTCTAGCCGAAATAAAACAAATAAGACTTTCTCCAGAAGAAAAAATATTATCAGACATACTGTGAAAATGTTTTTGCTCTGTTCAACATCATTTGGGAAATATTTAAAAAAGAAAAAACATTTTAAAGGGGGGCTAATAATTCTGACTTCAACTGTAACAGAAAAAAGTTCAGATACAACTCTGTTCAATAATCAGGCAATATTCAGTTGTATGCCGTTATTTTCTGTCTAATCTGATATAAAGGTTAGAATTTTGGTCAGTGACAGAATAAAGGAAAAAATAGAAACACGAGGTCGACCTTTCTGATTTATTTGCTGGTGTTTTGCAGACACAGAAAATATTTAAAAAAAATTGGTTAACTTGGTTTATTTTTTGATGTTTGAGGATAATATTTGACAATTGTTTTCCATGACTTTTGCATATGATTAGATAAATGATACTGTTGTAATTGTTTTGATAAATATTCATTTCTTATTTTGTTAAATTGTGATGGAAAGTTTTGTTAATATTATTTAAAGTTAACTCTAGCACATTTGTGTCTTTTCCGTTGAAAATTGCTCTTGATTCATATCTGTCGAAATGTGTTACCTTTTTTTGTGTTTATTTTTTAATAAATTAATTTTAACCTTAATAGTGTCATAACTGCCCCAATTTGTACTTTTAAGAGATTTCTTGTATTATTTAGTGTTTCATTCATTCATTCATTTTTTTTTTCGGCTTAGTCCTTTTATTAATCAGGGGTCGCCACAGAGGAATGAACTGTCAACTTATCCGGCACGTTTTACACAGCAGATGCCCTTCCAGCTGCAACCCATCACAGGGAAACACCCATACACTCTTATTCACACACTTATACCACATGTCTTTAGACTTGTGGGGAAAACCGGAGCATCTGGAGGAAACCCATGCAAACACTAGGAGAACATGCAGACTGCAGGAGAACATGCAGACATGCCAACTAACCCAGCTAAGGCTTGAACCAGCGACCTTGTTGTTGTGAGGTGACAGTAATACCGACTGTGCCACCCGTTATTTAGTGTTTAATTTGTTTTTTTTAAATTTAATTTTACTTTATTTTTTTATCTATTATCATTTTTTACAGTATCTGAGTACGAAATTAATATATGGAGTCAGTTTTCTTTTTGTTATTCAATCAAAATATTTAGTTTGAGAGCAAATCTAAATATATATAAAAAAACGTTTACTAATTTTTAAAATTGCAAATAAAAACTTTACTATTTTGTTTTTTAAATACTGTAACTGATACTGTAATTTTGACACGTTGCAAAAATCTCTTGCCTTTAATTTAGTTCTGCTGTCGCTAAAATGTAACATCTTTGCTTGCGAGAACAAGATTTTTATTATCAATAAAATTAAATTAATTAAATTCATTCATTTAATTCAGCTTAGTCCCTTTATTAATCCGGGGTCGCCACAGCTGAATGAACCGCCTACTTATCCAGCATATATTTTACGCAGCAGATGCCCTTCCAGCTGCAACCCATCACTGGGAAACACCCATACACACTCATACACTACGGACAATTTAGCCTACCCATTTCATCTGTGCCGTATGTCTTTGGACTTGTGGGGAAAACCGGAGCACCCGAAGAACATGCAAACTCCACACAGAAATGGCAACTGACCCAGCCGAGGCTCGAACCAGCGACCTTCTTGCTCTGAGGCGATCGTGCTACCCACTGTGCCACTGCACCCCAATAAAATTGTATCGTCAATTAAACAAATCAATTAAAGTAGTAACTTTATTTTAATTGAACAACTTTTAATATGCAATATTTATTTTTTTTCAATAAAATATGCTTAGTTTTGCTCTCAAACCATTTACTTTTTGACTGAATTTTAAAGAAACAAAACTGACATATTAATCAAGGCAATTCTCCACTAATTTCAACCCAGCATTGTGCCACCTTAAACTTCAACTACTACAAATGTCACTAATGCAGCGTTTTTTGAAACCCTTTGTCTGTCCGTCCAGGTTATTGCTCCAGAAGAGATCATTGACCCCAGTGTGGACGAGCAGTCAGTCATGACGTATTTATCTCAGTTCCCCAAAGCCAAACTGAAGCCCGGAGCGCCTCTCAAACCCAAACTCAACCCAAAGAAAGCACGCGCATACGGTCCAGGTGAGATATCTATCAGTCTGTACTCTGGTGTTTTTGTTTATATAGAAACGCCCAACGCTATCTTCAAAATACAGAGATGAGTCTGAGCAACCTCACACATGCAGATCGTTGTCATTCCAGACTTTCAGGATTTGGTAATTCCCATAAGTCTTGTCTGATGTGTTAGTATCGACTGAAGGAAATGGAGCAGAGCGGTCAGAAACGTTCTCAGACACATGATAGACACGCTTTCATGATAAGATTGTTGTTTAGACAGCGTTTCATACCTGTGGTGATCTGTATAGTCTCACTTTCTGTTGATTTTATTTATTTTTTGGTCTATTGTTGTGCACTTCTGATGAAGTTTGATTTTTATTTATTATTTGTTCTTTAAGAAATACTTTTTGCTCGCCAATTCAACTCATCTTTATTTCTCTAAGCACAGGGGTCACCAATCACGTTCCTGCAGGGTTTAGCTCCAAATTGCCTCAACACACCTGCTTGATTGTTTCAAGAATACCTAGTAAGACCTTGATTAGCTTGTTCAGGTGTGTTTGATTAGGGTTGGAGCATAGACTGTAAAATATATGGACGGAGCATCCGTGATGTCACCCATAGGTTTCTGAACACTGCAAAAGAAGCTACAAGTAGGCGCGGCCAACCGTCGCCATTTTGTTTGCGTGTCATCGCACCCACGGCGGGATACCAAACAAGGGCAAAGAGGCGGAGAGTGAGCGGAGCTACAGACACCTGCTGGCACTCTGCTTAGACCTGGCAGACAGACTTTACTTTGGGAGAAACGCTTGATACTTCATTACCTGTGACTCGTTTGTGTTCTGACCACATGTGCTTGGCTGTACACTATATCAATAAAGTGTTTAGACTTTTAAAAACACTGTAGTAATACATTGAGCCGCTAAACATTGTTCTTATGACGTTTTTCTACAGGAGGAAAACGCGAATTACTTCCAAACACTTCAAGTATAGTCTGTGTTAGTAAATGCAAGGCTCTTGATGAACTCCAGGCATAACACTGTATGATAACGCTTCAGATGACTGATCTAGAGCCTACAGTTAATCAATCTGTCAGATTCTGGAGAGCTTTACGGGTCTAAAGAAAAATATTAATGATAAATGAACTTAAATAAAACAAATACATTTATAGAGATGGTATACAAGTATATAACTTTACTTACATGGGAAACGAGGCCACGTGAATGGTTTGTGAGCACAATTAAGTGCACACAGCATCCCATATCATCTGATAATTGTAAGAAATAAGTCCGAAGGCAGCTGACTGTGTAAAGTCACATAAAACAGAACAAAAATACGATGAATATGCCAAGATCAGTGGCTAATCTGCCGGATTCAGCTGAGGTGAAGTGACGGTGACCAGCGAGACCTAGCTGTCACTCAAGTGGCCACGCCCTTAATTATGCAAACTTAATATAACCTAATATAAAGGAAATGGATGAGTTATAAAAAATTCACCCCCCTCACAGTTGTCATGGAGGGTAATAATAGCTATATGAACCAAAATCGTTCTTTGTACCAGGCTGTAAACACCTTTTTTTCTGCTGTAAAGTTGGCCATTCTAACAGTGGGCTCAATTGCAACTTGCTCTATTATGGAGCCAGGACTAGCGGAATTTTGATGAATTGCAGTTTCAGCTACTTCCGTATTGGCTTCCCGAGGGAGAGCGGGAGGTTGCCGCTTGGGTTGGAGCTAAAATCTGCAGGACACCGGCCCTCCAGGAACAAGTTTGGTGAGGTGACCCCTGCTCTAGCGCCTTTTACACTGTAAATTGTGTCAAAGCAGCTTAACATAGAAGATCTAGATTGAAACTGTGTCAGTTTAGGTTTTTAATTTTTTACTGCTGAAAGGTTAAACACTGAAGAGCAAATCCTTCGATGCGCAGCTCCACCAGTCCCAATCCAAGTAAGCCAGTGGAGACAGCGGTGAGGAACAAGCTTCACCAATTAACGAAAGTGAAGAAAACATAAAAACCTTGATATAAACCAGGCTCATTTGGGCACGACCATTTCTCCTCTGGCCAAACTTCTTGTGCTGAGCTGCAGTCTAGGCGATGGAGGCTGAAGAATGCTGGACGTCCATCGTGGAGGATCTGCAGGTGTGAGTAGATCACTGGCCCACAGGATCAATGCGGAGACTGGTCTGTTACTGGGATCACTGGTCTTATGCTCTCCACTCCTCCATGACCTCAACAGCATCTGCTCAGGATACGGCCTGGTCCAGGATTATGGAGACCTCCAGAATTCCTGTATGGTTGGCATCATCTCTTCCAGGTCTTGGATCATATTAATGGCTCTGCACAATCTCTAGAGGCCTCGGGATGAGTATCCCCAGGTGGAAATAGGGAAAGGCTAAGGTTGGGTTTATGTGGTCAGAAATGCAGTAAAACATTGGTTTTGTGAAGGATTTTACAATTGAAAATTACTTAATTAAGGGTTTGTTTTTATGTCATTAATGAATCATTCTGCATCATTAATCCAGTCTTTAGTGTCGTATGATCTTTCTGTTATAATACAGTGCTGTTTTCATATATATCTTTTTGTATTTGTATTATTATTATTATTATTATTATTATTATTATTACTATTATTATTATTTTACTTTTTTTTTGGTACTGTTTTTGTAATTTCTTGTGGTATTCGAAGTAGTATTTAATATAATTTGAGCGTTTTAATCCGTGTTGAAAGTTACTTAATATTTTAGCAAAATCTGAGATCTATATTTTAGGTATTTCTCTGTAACATTATAAATGTTTTTTGTTTTGTTTTTTAAAATCTATTTAATGTGTCTTTGCATTATAAAAGAATTATATATTTTTTTTTTTATCCCTTAACGTTTTAATAGGCATTTGTTTATCCCACAAATGTATGGAGTAGGGCTGCATGATATTGGAAACATCTGACATTGCGGTATTTTGTTTTGCTGCGATATATATTGCGGTTTGAATATAATTTCACAAGATGATTTGAATAACTCTATTTGGAAATATTACATTAGTTTAGATACAAAAATAATTGAAGTGCTTTATGGTTTTCTGAAGAGTCTAATAGAATTCATGTACAGAAACTGAGCAATCAAATGTAAAATAACATGGTAATTATTGTATACATTTAAAAATATAAAATGTAATAATATCTTTGTTTTAATCTTAAATAAATGATCTAATCCTGTGATGTGACTATCTCAAATACACACATGGCGATATCGTTGCTTAAACAGTATATTGTGCAGTCCTAATATGGAGCAGCACAACTGTTCACAACATTAATCATAACAAATAAAATAAAACAAAGTATCCATAATAAATTTTTAAATAAATACAATTGAAATAAAAAATAGACTTTAGTAATGATGTTAATAATTCAGCTTTTAATCATAGGAATAAATTTTCAAAATTAATTGAACAGAAGACACTACTTTTGCAGTAATAAAAACATTTCTCATTACTTTTCTGACATATTACTGAAATGTGCACTATATTTGATTAAATAAATGCAGTCTTGATGAGCAGAAGGGGTTTCTCCAAGCTTTTAACTGATGATATAACTTTATTTCTGCGAATACAGCTATTCTCAGTCTTGTTATGTGCAGGATTGATGAGTAGAGTGTAAATGTGTCTTATAACAGTTGTAAATTTGTCTTAAACCGTGAAATCGGGAGCTAATGAGTTGAAAAGTTCTGATTCTCGCACCACAAATGACCTCTACAAATTTCCCGTGCCTAAATTAACTTCAGTGCCGGCGTCTGCGGTCTTGGGAAATCCTCACCTCTGTGTGATTTACAGCAGACAATGAAAATGTCACACTGATGTTATTTTTCCATTTAAGTGATTATATCCTCTCTAAGAGCGCTGCAAATAAAAACTTATTTAAAGCCTGACACAGACACCCTTGTTTCCTAAATCACACGCGTTCCCTTGTAGAGGACCACTGTTTTCAGTAGCAAATCACATCTCTGTTTGGAATGTTTGTTTTATTTATTTATTTATTTTTGAGGTTTTGTGTTTTGATTTAAGCTATTGACTGAATGGAGTGTTTTAAGACCGTTGCATTTGTGCCCAAAGTTAACCACACTTCTTTTTATTAGATTTTTTTACTAATTATTGTACTAATAATTTTAGTAAGTAAAAATGTCTTGCTGTCATGAGTAAAAGATCAGAAATTACGATTAGCATTTTTGAAGCTACAATATGATCCTTATAGAGTCTTGTAATATGTCTTTAATTGATTCTTTATCTAAATATACCTTACAAGATGATTCGTTATCAGTATTTATTTACATTTTATTTACTTTCTTTTTTGCTTATGTATTTATTTACTTAAAGTAAATAAGTAGATGGGTCAATAGATGTATAAGTAAATAAATAATAAAAGTAAATAAATAATAAAAGTAAATAAATAATAAAAGTAAATAAATAATAAAAGTAAATAAATAAAAATGAGTTAATAAATAAAAATGAGTATATAAAAAGTAAATAAGTCAATAAATAAGTAATTATATAAAAAGTAAATAAGTCAATAAACAACTAAGTAATTATATAAAAAGTAAATAAGTCAATAAATATATTTACTTATTTTCTTGTTTATTTACATATTTTAATCTGTTTATTTATTTACTTTACTAAGTAAAAAATAAGTAGATAGGTCAATAGATGTATAAGTAAATAAATAATAAAAGTAAATAAATAATAAAAGTAAATAAATAATAAAAGTAAATAAATAATAAAAGTAAATAAATAAAAATAAGTTAATAAATAAAAATGAGTATATAAAAGTAAATAAGTCAATAAACAAGTAATTAAATAAAAAGTAAATAAGTCAATAAATAACTAAGTAATTATATAAAAAGTAAATAAGTCAACAAATAACTAAGTAATTATATAAAAAGTAAATAAGTCAATAAATATATTTACTTATTTTCTTGTTTATTTACATATTTTAATCTGTTTATTTATTTACTTTACTAAGTAAAAAATAAGTAGATAGGTCAATAAATGTATAAGTAAATAAATAATGAAAGCAAATAAATAAAAATAAGTTAATTAATAAAAATGAGTTTATAAAAAGTAAATAAGTTAATAAATAACCAAGTAATTATATACATTTAGTCATTTAGCAGACGCTTTTATCCAAAGACGCTTTATATAAAAAGTAAATAAGTCAAATAAGTCAATAAATATATTTACTTATATTCTTGTTTATTTACATATTTTAATCTGTTTATTTATTTGCTTGTGTGTTTACTTATTTATTGACTTGTGTGTTTGTAGGTATTGAGCCGACAGGTAACCGTGTGATGCGCCCGGCTGTGTTCACCGTGGACACATTCAGTGCGGGTCAGGGGCAGGTCATGGTGTATGTTGAAGATCCAGAGGGCCGCAGAGAGGAGGTCAAACCTGTGCTGAATGAAGGCAAGAAGACCTACAGCGTCACCTACGTCCCTCTGGTCATGGGGACACACAAGGTCAGGGTTCACTAATAGACTGCAGTACTTCACTTATGCTGTGTTCACACCAGACGTGGCATGCACAAATAAATCCTGCTATTCGTACGTAAATAGACTCATGTCAAATCTGCTTCATGCGTCAAATTCACTTCACAATAGACACGGATTTGCATCATGGACAGGGCGTTTGTTTACCTGGTGACTCTAGCTTCATTGTCAAATGGCTAACATGGATCTTATAGAGAGAGTAGCTGTGCTTTAGGAAGGCTGAAAACAACGTTGATTCGTTCGGTGTCATGTCTGAGTGCACTAGATCCATTTAGAGGTGCACCCAGCCCAGCTCTGTAAGTTCATCAACTCCTCCAGAAACTGTACCTTGATGGAAGTTTTCAGCGGTGCTACAGACTGAGCCGAGCCCAGTTTGATGAGCTGTTGTCTGGTGTTGGCAGGAGGATTTCCCCTCAGGAGACCAACAACAGGCACTGTGGCATAATCACGCCCCTACAAAAGAAAGCTCTTGATTGGTTAACGTGTTGCGAATGTCCGCTAAAGTTCAGATTTTCCAACTCGAGCGATTTGTACGAAACTCGTTATACATTCCACTCACGTGGTTTCATTCGCACGAAACGCGCGATACACTCCACTCGGGCAGTTTCATTCGCACAAAACTACTTTAACTGCAGTTTGGCACTTTCACTTTCACTCAGGAACATTTCTTGCATGCCCCCCATGACAAACGAGATATTGGATGTGAGGAACTGCTGGAAGAGTGTTGTTTTAATGGATTGTTTGATACCGCACGCCGTATGGGAGAGAAAAAACCTCAGCATTTCTCGGTCACTTAGATGCACTCAGTAGGTAGCGTCATAAAAAGCTGTGTGTGTGTGTATAGACTATCCTGTCACAAAATGCGGCAAAAATCCTACACAACGGTAATGCTTTAATTAAAGTGTTTACATTCGGAGAGCAGCATTTACCGTGGATCTTTTAGTCTATAATATTGTAGTGATATTACTGTAAACTAACTAACTTAGTAACTAAATCAGTCTGACTAAGGTATGTCTTTAAAAACTGAAAGAGTACTGCTGACGATACGAACTAACTTTGCCTCTGAATAAACATAAACAAAGAACACTGATCACACACTTACCAAATCTGTAGAGATAGGAGAGTCAACACCAACTGGAGCCGCGTCTATTTTAAAAGGAGATGAGCGACAAATTCGGATTTCACCATTTCCAGATGCAAAAAGCTCTCGGGTAAAAATGTTCCCTACAAACGTATTTCTGTCGCGTGCTTTGGAGTCCACATGTGAGTCCAGCTGCGCTTTCATTGTGGGAAATGAAAACAAAACCTTCATTGCAGCACATTTATAAACACAACATTTATAACCCATGTCTCCAAACAATACTTCTTCTTCTACTTGTTTTGGCAACACAAAGTGTCGTCTCTCTGCCGTCTGAACACTGTAACAGGTAAAAACAGTCTTCGAAGCTATCATGCGTATTAATGAAGTTGCACCTCATTTACAATAGAGCGTGCTGATTGGTTTGAACCAAGTCTTTCTCATTAATTAATGCTGCACACTCAAGTGCGTCATGTTGTACTTGTTGGTACAGACATCCACTCTACATGCTGGATTACACACAAGGATCTAATCGCCGTGACGCAGCTTCAAAAATTAGTTTCAAACCGGAAGAACAAATTTGCTCGAAATAACACAAAAACAACCAATTTTTTCACTTTTTTGTGAAATATATGTGTCCTAATAGTGTTTATAGCAGCGTGGGACACATAGGACTGTCAACAGCTCAAACAATGTGTTTTGGTGTTTCGTGACCCTTTAAACTGGCTTAACTAAGTTACACACATCTTAATGTAAGCGCTTTAATGGTCAAATACATGCACATTTGTGTCAGAGCGCGGTGTTTAGTGATTATTCATGTTAACCCTCATTTGTGTAATAAGCAAACAAGTTGAGAATGAAAAGACGTGAAAGAGAAACCACATATCAGAGCCGCACTATTCTTAGTGACAGCACGCAATGATCCTGCTGTCGCATGTTTTTATTATTAATCAAACAACAAAAGGAGAAAATCCCTCACTGCTCTTGACTGAAGGACTTTTGTAGCTAAAGTTTTTTCTTTCTCACAGTGAAGATGCTTAAAGCACAGTTTAAACACAACAGATTTAATAACTCATTTCTAATAACTGATTTCTTTTATCTTTGCTATGATGACATTATATTTTACTTGATATTTTTCAAGATACTAGTATTCAGCTTAAAGTGACATTTAAAGGCTTAATTAGTGTAATTAGGCAAGTCATTGTATTACAGTAGTTTCTTCTGCAGACAATCAAACATATATATTGCTTAAAGGCATTATATGGCTAATAATGTTGAGCTATTAATATAGGTTTCAAAATATTTAAACCTGCTTTTATTCTAGCCGAAATAAAACAAATAAGACTTTCTCCAGAAGAAAAAATATTATAGGAAATACTGTGAAAAATTGCTATGTTAAAAATCATTTGGGATATATATATTTTGGGATATATATATATAAATTCACAAAAGGGTGAATAATTTTGACTTACACTGATAATTGTTTTGAATAATTGTGATTACAATTATGACCAAAATAATCGTGATTATGATTTTCCCCATAATCGAGCAGCCCTAGTCATAGTATAACAGTGGTTTGTTCTGTAGACATTCGGAAATACATATTGCCTAAGGGGGCTAATAATATTGACCTTAAAATGCTTTTTTAAAATTTTTTATTAAAAGCTGCTTTTATTCTAGCGGAAAAACAAACAAACAAGATTTTCTTCAGAAGAAAAAATATTATTGGAATCACTGTGAAAAATTCCTTGCTCTGTCAAACATCATTTGGGGAAATATTTGAAAAAGAAAAAAATAATTTACAGGAGGGCAAATAATTCTGAGTTCAACTTGTGTGTGTATATATTGCGATCATGATTTTTGAAAGTATTACAGCGCTTTGTAAACGTTAATTATTACCATTTGTTGTTGTAATTATTATCATGTGTTTGGATGCTGAAGCTGTTTTGTGTGATGTCAAACTTAACAAACAGATTGACCCAGTCTTTATCACTGTATTGAATACTATGAAATCCACAGGTTACCGTTCTTTTCGCTGGACAACAAATCCCAAAGAGCCCGTTTGAGGTGAATGTGGACAAAGCCCAAGGAGACCCGACTAAAGTGACCGCTAAAGGACCCGGACTGGAGCCGCTGGGAAACATCGCCAACAAACCCACATTCTTCGACATCTACACTGCAGGTCTGAGTCTTCTAGCTGGAGTCAGAGCTCTTCTGTGTTATTAAAGAAAATATAAAGTCATAAAGCTGTCTGTGTGAATCAGGTGCTGGAGTGGGAGACGTGACGGCCGTCATTAAAGACCCTCTGGGTAATAAAAACACTGTGGAGGCTGTAATGGAGGACAAGGGGGAAAACGTCTTCCGCTGCACATACAAACCAGTGCAGGCCGGTCCTCACACCGTCAACATCACATTCGGCGGCATCGCCATCCCGAAGAGCCCCTTCACTGTCAACATCGGCCCAGGTACATTATTATAATGGCTTTAGACTAGTGATACTGACTTAACGAAATACATAACTTTTTTTGGAAATATTCTCATTTTCTGGCTCCTCAGAGTTAAACTGTTGAATTTTACCATTATTGAATCCATTCAGCTGATCTCCAGGTCTGGCGAGAGCTCTTTTAGCTTAGCTTAGCATAGGTCATGGAATTGGATTAGACCGTTAGCATCTCAAAATCAAAAATTTCATTACATGTACTAGGACAGTTGGAAAATGAAAAATTGATGCTTTCTAGACCTCTATGGCTAGGAAATATACTCTTGTTCTGGCGTAATAATCAAGAGTCAAGCTTTAAATAGGAAAATTATCAAAACACTTAAATTTGAGTGAGATGCTAATGGTCCAATCTGATTCAATGATTTATGCTAAGCTAGGCTAAAAGTACTCTTGCCAGACCCAGAGATTGGCTGAATGGATAAAAAAAAGATGAAACTCAACTGTTTAACTCAATGAGCTGTAAAATGCAGAAATTTCCCCAAAAAGTGGAGTTTTCCTTTAAAGGACCATGTACACCCCCACCCCCCCATGTCCCAGTAGGGTGTTTTCACACCTCTAGTTTGAAAAAAGTCAGGAAACTGGATGAGTCAAGCTTTGTTTAAGTGGGAGGGTCGAGTGGTGAAAGGGAAGGGTTTGCTTGAAAAGGGAGTTTCATTAAGTGAACTACAGCTGATTTTCACAGCAACGCAAACACCGACGCAGGGGAGATAGTGACTAAATTTACATGGACACCAGTAATCGAATTATTTGCCTTGATCTGAATAAGAGAATATGATTAAGATGTTTACTTGAGCTGCTTTTTGAATCCCGTTTTACATGTTATAGCACACAATTCGATTAACGTCATCACGTCACCACGCTATTCACATTTCCTCCGGAGTTGCATGTAATTTCGGGTGTCGACTTCAACTGCAGTTTGGCACTTTTGCTTTCATTCAGGAACATTTCATGCATGCCCCCCGTGACAAACGAGATATTGGATGTGAGGAACTGCTGGAAGAGTGTTGTTTTCATGGGATTTTTGATACCGCCGCCGTATGGGAGAAAAAAAACCTCAGTATTTCTTGGTAGATGCAGAGACTTGGTATGTGCAGAGAATAGCGTCAAACAGCTGTGTGTGTATAGACTATCGTGTCACAAAATGTGGTGAAAATCCTACACGACGGCAGTAGTTTGATTAAGGTGTTTACATTTGAAGAGCAGCATTTACAGCGGATCTTTCAGTCTATAATATTGTAGTGATATTAACGTACTGTAAACTTAGTAAGGTAAGACTAAGGTATGTCTTTGAAAACGGAAAGAGTACTGCTGACGATACGAACTAACTTTGCCTCTGAATAAACATAAACAAAGAACACTGATCACACACTTACCAAATCCGTAGAGTCAGAACAATCAACACGAACTGGAACCGCGTCTTTTAAAAGGAGACGAGCAGCAAATCCGGATTTCCAGTTGCGAAAAGCTCTTGGGTAAAAAAAATGTTCCTTACAAACATGTTGTTGCGTGTTAATAGACCACTATAGTCCACACAAGATCAGTGCTCTCATCGCGGGAAAAATTGAAACAAAACCGTCATTGCAGCACGTTTATAAACGCAACACTGACGACCCATGTCTCCAAACAATTCTGCCTTTTCCACTTGTTTTTATTATGGTTGGCAACACAACGTGGCGTCTCTCTGAACACTGCAACAGGTAAAAACAATCTTCACAGCTTTATCATGTATATTAGTGCAGCTTCAATAACAAGCATGATATGACTTCGAAGATTGTTGATTGGTTCGAACCAAGTCTTTCTCATGAATTAATGCTGAAAACTCAAAGACGTCACGTTGTACCAGCCGGTGCAGACATCCCACCTCCACGCTGGAATTTACACAAGAATCTGATCGCCGTGACGTAGCTTTTCAAACCGGAAGAACGAATTTGCTTGAAATAACACAAAAACAAGCTATTTTTACCGTTTTTGTGAATTATATGTGAGCTTATAGTGTTTTTAGCCACGTGGGACACAAATATGACTGTCAACATCTCAAAAAAATGTGTTTTGGCGTTTCGTGACCCTTCAATTCAATTCACCTTTATTTGTATAGCGCTTATACAATGTAAATTGTGTCAAAGCAGCTTCACATAAAAGGTCATAGTAAATAGGAACAGTGTAGTTCAGTTTGTAGTGTTTAAGTTCAGTTCAGTTTAGCTCAGTTCAGTGTGGTTTAATAATCACTACTGAGAGTCCAAACACTGAAGAGCAAATCCAACGATGCGCAGCTCTACAGATCCCGAACCATGCAAGCCAGTGGCGACAGCGGAGAGGGAAAAAAAACTTCACTAAAGGCGGAAGTGAAGAAAAAAAACCTTGAGAGAAACCAGGCTCAGTTGGGCACGACCATTTTAATTTCTCCGCTGGTCAAACGTCTTGTGCAGAGCTGCAGTCTCAGTGGCGGAGGCTGGAAGCTGGCCTCAGCGAAGACTCGTCTGTCTCTGGAGCGTCACAGGAATCAGTCTCATGTTCTCCACTCTTCCATGACCATCACAGTAGCTGCTCAGGATACGGCCTGGTCCAGGATATGGAAACCTTGGGATCATCTCGTCGTTGGTCTTGGATCGAATCAGTGGCTCTGCATAGTCTGAGGGCCTCGGGAAGAGTATCCCCAGGTGGAAATGGAGAATAAAGAAAATAATTAGCGTAGCTGATGTTCACAGTGTATATCAACAAGATGCATAACCTGTGTGGAAGCCCCCTAAGTGGTGCACTAAGTGTATACTTTACTGAACAGATAGGTCTTTAATCTAGTTTTGAATTGGGAGAGTGTGTCTGAGCCTCGGACGTTATCAGGAAGGCTATTCCAGAGTTTAGGAGCTATAAATGAGATGGCTCGACCTCCTTTACTTCATCAATATATTTTTTGATATTTGTTATGCCACCGATATCAGTGGCGATATTTCAAAATCCTCCTTTAAGAGACAAAAAAAAGTCCTTTATATTTAAAGAAAAGTTTTTTTTATTATTTAATTTTATTTAATTAACATGTAGTGTAATAGGTTTCATTCATGCTGGGCACTAGAGGGTGCCCTTGTGCATAAACTCCACATAAGCATTACAGAAATAAAGACATCAACTATATTTGTAGCTGAGAAAAAATAAGATAGTAAAGGATAAACTGATCAAACAAGACGATCATAAACAAATTAATATGATAATATATGGTTTAGTAGTGTTCTTTAAGCCATCCTGGGTATTTCTATAGGGATAATCTGTGTTTATAATGCAATGCTAATTGATCTAGTCTTTAACACTTTATTGAATACTATAAAATGTTATGATTTCTTCCTCATTTTGTAGTACAAATCATTATTAAAAAATTATCATTATTACAAGCAACATTAGTATATATAACATGCTACCAATGCAATCTTGCATGTTAGCATCATGCTAAAACATGCTAATACATAAGCATGTTGCTAATAATAATAATACATTTTAACCGCATAGATGTTTATGCAAGTAGTGTCTGCACTTGAATGGATGAATGGAGGTGTTTTAGGCAAGCCTGTTCTCTGTTAAACTGAATTAATCCCAGTTGGAGACTGCAAGCTTAAACATGCTGTTGAGAGAAGGCAATGGGAGTCGTTTATTGGTGTTGTTCGCTAAACATTGCATTGTGTGGTTATAATTGTAAAATTCAATGAATTAGCGTTGCGTTTTAGGGTCTCAGACGTGTGGATTGCCTCATTCGCTTGTATTTCTGTTTAAATAAAGTGAAACTGGTAATTGCGTGTAGTTATGGGATTCTGCAGGGCTTTTATACATGCTATAAAATGTGTGTAAATGTAGCCGCAGTTCACTAGCGTGCCTGTTTGCGGTGCGTTTGGAGCCGCCGGCTTCTCTAAATCTTTCCCGTTTTGCTGTTAAGGTCAGGCTTCATTTCCACCCTTCCTGTTTTATTTATTTATTTTAAAGGTTTTATGTGCTGAGGGAGTTTGTGTTCGGTGCTTGTAAACTCTAGACACTGAAATATGACTTATTAATGCTGCTTCTTTTTTTTGTCTCTCTTTATTCAATAGTTTCTCCATGCTGTGTGCACATGCAGACTGGTGGATCTGCGCGTAACTGTTTTAAGCTTGTAAAACAGCAAATTCCTTTTCTCTGAAACCGCTTTTCCGAACATGCAGTCATTTGGTTTTAAAAGAAGTCCAGTTTACTGATTTTCCTTATCGTGCTGCTGATTTCACTGGCTTGTTCTTGCAGTTTGTTGTATTTTACTGTTCAAAAGCAAGCAGTGTAAGCATCGTTAAATTGTGTGCATATTGCGTGATCTATTCGCTGTTAAACTAATGTCAAGCTTCTGTGCATGCTTGTGTGCATGCTTGATTTTAAAACAGATTTATTTTAATTAATAATACTTTTAAAATGATGATGATTATTGTTGTTGCTGTTATTAATAAATAATAAAATGACAATAATAATAATAATAATTATTATTATTATTATTATTATTATTATTATTACAATTATTATTAAAAACCACCAACAACAACAATATTAATAATTGTTGTTGTTGTTTTTTGTTAATTATTATTTTTTAATAATAGCAACAATAATAATAACAATAATAATTAAATAGTAATAATAATAATAAAGATTATTATTATTATTGTTGTTGTTGCTATTATTAATAAATAATAATTATTATATTATTATAATAATTATAATAACATTGTTGTTTTGTTGTTGTTTTAATAATTATAATATTAACAATAGTAGTAATTATAGTATTACTACTATTAATAATAAAAAAAATAATAATGGTAATAGAAGTATTATTTATTATTATTATTATTATTATTTTATTATAATTTTTTTAAATAATCATAGTAAAAACAGCAATGATATTAATAACAAAAACGTTGTTGTTGTTGTTGTTGTTGTTGTTGTTGTTGTTGTCTTTTTATAATTATAATAATAATTATTATTATTATTGTTGTTGTTTTTATTATTAATTATTATTTATTAATAATAGCAATAATAATAGTTTTTAGAATTATTAGTAAATAATAATAAGAAAAATAATAACATTGTTTTGTTGTAGTTTTAATCATAATAATAATAATAATAATAATAATAGTAGTAGCAGTGTTAGTAGTAGTAATAATAATAATAATAATAATAATAATAGTGGTAGTAGTAGTAGTAGTAGTAGTAGTAGTAGTGATAATAATGATATATAATGGTAATAAAAATATAATTTTTTAATTATCATTGTTATCTAATAAAAATAGTAATTACAATAATAATAATAATAATAATAATAATTATTATTATTATTATTATTATGTTTATTATTAATAACAATAATGATAATAACAATAGCATTGAAATGGTTAGTAATATTAATAATAATTAAATTGTTAGTAAAAATAATAATAACTTAATTATTAATAATAATAATGTTGTTGTTGTTGTTATTACAACAATAATAAATGTAGAACAGAATTTTTGGATATTTTTAACTTTAAAGCATTTTTTCTACCACCATCATAAATATTTATTCCTGAAAAGTTATGATTTGATAATTTTCTCAAATGCATCCAGTTTTTCTTCCCTGTGTAAGTCAGGCTTTTGTGGTTTTTCTACGGCCAGTAGCTTTAGTGTTCCCATTGGATTCTGTTGATGGTTTTTAACTTTTAAAGCTTTGGCGGTGGGCAGGTTTTGATGAGCGTGACCTCAGCAACCAGAACAAGCAAACTACTGAGCGAGGAAATCAGACACATGTGCCGTAAACCGAAACGAGACCCACAGGAAAACAGCTTATGCGTTTGAACAGATATTTTTACTTTTACAGCGCTAGATGTTGTTGAAGAACATTTCACAGGCAAATTAAAGTGCTTTATAAATCCATTACACGCACTCAAAATGTTGAATCATGGGTTGAAACCCATGGAAAAGTGAGAAGTTCAAATCTTGATGTTTCCTGATCTAAAAAAGCTGTACTATGAAGTTTTTCGACACAAACTGCATGCTAACTTCGCTAAATTTGACTTGGCTTCACGTAGCTTTGACGTAGCTTGAAGTTTGCAGGTTTTAAGTTTGAAATAGCTTAAAAGTACTAGAGTTGGCTAGTTGATAACAATTTTAGCATATCGCTAGCATGTTTTAATGAACGACTGGCTTATTAAAGTCAACATGATATCAATCTGTTAGCAACATGCTAGAAATGTACTGAACTTGTGATGTACAATGTTAGCATGACTAGACATTAGTAGCATGACTTTATTTCTAATGTTTCAGCATGTTAAAAGATAGTCATGTTAGTAATGTTTAATCATGCTAACATTGTTTATTCGAACATTCTAGCAATGTGTTAAACATTTTAGATTGTACAATGTTAGCATGACTAAGCATTACTAGCGTGACTTTTTTTATAACATCTTCCAGCGTTGTATGTAGCCCATGCTAGTCATGTTAGTAATATTTAGTCATGCTAACATTTGTACATTCTAACATTTTTAGCACATTACTAGCATGTTAGAATGTACAATGTTAGCATGACTAAACATTTGTAGTGTTACTTTATTTATAACATGTTTTAGCATTTTATGTAGCCTATGTTAAAGCATGTTAGAAATAGTCATGCTAGTAATGTTTAGTCATGGTAACATTGTACATTCTAACATGCTAGCAATGTGCTAAATGTGCTAGAATGTAAAATGTAAGAATGACTAAACATTTCTAGCGGGATTTTTAACATGTTTTAGCATTTAATGTAGCCTAGGTTAAAACATGTTAGAAATAGTCATGCTAGTATGTCTAGTCACGGTAACATTGTATTCTAACTTGTTAGCAATTTGCTAAATGTGTTAGAATGTACACTGTTAGCACAAATAAACATTACTAGCATGAATATTTCTAACATGTTTTAGCATTTTATGTAGCCTATGTTAAAACATGTTAGAAATAGTCATGCTAGTAATGTTTAGTCATGGTAACATTGTACATTCTAACATGCTAGCAATGCGCCAAACCATGTTAGAATGTAAAATGTTAGCATGATTAAACATTATTAGCATGACTTTATTTCTAACATGTTTTAACGTTGTATATAGCCCATGTTAAAATATGTTAGAAATATAATCATGCTAATAAGGTTTAGTCCAAGGTAAAATTGTACATTCCAACATGCTAACAATGTGTTAAACGTGTTAGAATGACTAAACATTTCTAGCGTGATTTCTAACATGTTTTCGCTTTTAGTACATACATTGTTTACAACACATTTCTAGTATATTTAATTCATTGTTAGCATGTAGTAATCTTAGCAGCATTATTTCATGTTGCTAAATTGTTGTGAACATGCTTTGAAACATTGCTACCATGAGTTAGCACAATGCTAACATGTATGTCAAAGGTTCTAGTAAATATTAGATGCTAACATGATTTAATACATTAAAATGGTAAACATGCTAGTTGTTATCAATTGTCACACATTTACAAATGTTAACATGTTAGCTATTTGTTTCCATAATTTAACTAGTACAATGCTACTACATAGTTAGCATAATGTTAGCAAGTGTTATGTTATCTAGTTAGTTGTCATAACACGTTGGTAGCATGTTTTATCATGGTTGCTATATATTTAATATTGTTGGCAAATTTTAACATGTTAGCTAATTGTTATCTACTGGGATGTAGCATATTGTTAGCTTCAGTTAATATTATCGAGTTTTAACATGTTAGCTAGTTGCTATCTGCTGTGATGTAGCATATTGTTAGCTTTAGTTACTGTTGTTAGTAAGTTTAAACATGTTAGCTAGTTGTTATCTACTGTGATGTAACATTGCTAGCTTTAGTTAATATTGTTATCAAGTTTTATCATGTTAGCTAGTTGTTATCTGTTGTGATGTAGCATATTGTTAGCTTTACTGTTGTTAGCAAGCTTAAACATGTTAGCTAGTTGCTATCTACTGTGATGTAGCATATTGCTAACTTTAGTTAAAATTGCTAGGTAGTTTGAACATGTTAGATAGTTGCAATTGATGTGACATTGCTAGCTTTAGTTAATATTGTTAGCAAGTTTAAATTTTAGATTGTTGCCATATAATGTTGCATATTGCTATCTATAGTTAATATTGTTAGCAGGCTTTAACATGTTAGCTAGTTGTCATGAGCTGCGATGTAGCACATTGTTGACTTTAGTTACTGTTAGCAAATTTAAACATTAGCTAGTTGCTATCTGCTGTGTTGTAGCACATTGCTAGCTTTAGTTAGTATTGTTAGCAAGTTTTAATATGTCAGCTAGTTGCTATTTACTATAATGCAACATACTAATGATAGTATGCTTTGGCACATTGCTAACCTTATTTAGCACCATGTTGCTAGCATGTTTAAATGGAATAGAATGCATTAAATAACATGCATTAAAGAAACTACACGTATAGCACTAGATGCTTATGCAGGACTGTTCTTCCATTGTCAAAAAGAAGTCTTTGGCTTTGTGCCCTTCACAGGGTGTATTTTTAGTACGCTAGGTCTATATTTGTGACTCAGCCAGTGGATTCTGTCAGGACGGTGAGTGTTTTAGGCTCCTGCTGAATGAATCTTTGTGTCTCAGTAGGCCTGGTTTGTCCCGCTCCACCCTGTCAGGCCCTGGGCTCCACATCTGAAGCTAATGAGAGAGAAAGAGCGCAGCGGGAAAGACCTCATTCTCCATCAGAGATGCTGTTACGCTGAATGTGGCTTTTGGCTCACTCTCTGTGGAGACTATTCTGGTGTTCTGGAAAGCTTACAGGACTCAGTAGTGTATAAGGGCAGGGTAATAATGGAGTGTTTAATTGAATGTGTGGCATTACGCAGAGGGATTTCTCATCTCAAGGAACTTGTATTGAAAACAGCAGCAATGCAGGCTGGTTTATGAACGACTGAGGAGGAGTTTTGAGAAGTTTTGTTTAATTAAAGATTACACACATATTTGACATTTACATTACATTTACATTTAGTCATTTAGCAGACGCTTTTATCCAAAGCGACTTACAAATGAGGACAAGGAAGCAATTTACACTATAAGAGCAGCAGTGAACAAGCGCTATAGACAAGTTTCAGGCGTGTAAAAGTCTAAGAAGCAAAACATTAGTAGAATTTTTTTTTTTTTTTTTTTTTTTTAGAGAGAGAGAGAGAGAAAGAGGGCTCAGTTAGTGGTATAGCCAGAGAGGCAATTGCAGATTAGGAGGAAAAGTGGAGACTAAACAGTTGCGTTTTTAGTCGTTTCTTGAAGACAGCAAGTGACTCGGCTGTTCTGATGTAGTTGGGGAGTTCATTCCACCAACTGGGCAGATTGAATGTGAGAGTTCGGGAAAGTGATTTCTTCCCTCTTTGGGATGGAACAACGAGGCGACGTTCATTCACAGAACGCAAGTTTCTGGAGGGCACATATATCTGCAGAAGTGAGAGCAGATACGAAGGAGCACAGCTAGAGGTCACTTTGTAAGCAAACATCAGAGCTTTGAATTTGATGCGGGCAGCAACTGGAAGCCAGTGCAAACGGGTGAGTAGCGGAGTGACATGTGCTCTTTTGGGTTCATCAAAGACCACTCGTGCAGCTGCGTTCTGAAGCAGCTGAAGAGGTTTGATAGAACTACCTGGTAGCCCGGCTAGCAGAGAGTTGCAATAGTCCAGTTTGGAGAGGACAAGAGCTTGAACAATGAGTTGGGTTGTATGTTCAGATAGGAAGGGTCGGACCTTTCTGATGTTATAGAGTGCGAATCTGCAAGATCGAGCAGTTCTAGAAATGTGGTCAGAGAAGTTCAGTTGGTCATCAATCGTAACTCCAAGGCTTTTTACCATTTTGGATGCAGTGATGGTTGCTCCATCCATCTGGATTGAAAAGTTATGGTGAAGAGTCGGGTTGGCAGAAACTTCAAGCATTTCCGTTTTCATGAGGTTAAGCTGGAGATGATGATCTTTCATCCAGAGTGAAATGTCTGACAGGCAGGCTGAAATGCGAGCTGGAACCGAGGGATCCTCAGGGTGGAAAGAGAGGTATAGCTGGGTGTCATCAGCATAGCAGTGGTAGGAAAAACCATGTTTCTGGATGACTGTTCCTAAAGATGCCGTGTAGATAGAGAAGAGAAGTGGTCCAAGCACAGAGCCCTGAGGTACCCCAGTGTATAGATGCTGTAGGTTGGACACCTCTCCCCTCCACGACACCCTGAATGACCTGTCCGAGAGGTAGGAACTGAACCATTGAATAACAATGCCTGTGACGCCCAGTGACTCAAGCGTAGATAGCAGGATCTGGTGGTTTACAGTGTCAAAAGCAGCTGATAAATCCAGCAAGATGAGGACAGATGATTTAGAGTCTGCTTTAGCCAGTCTGAGACCGAGAGCAGAGCAGTCTCAGTTGAGTGGCCTTTCCTAAAGCCAGATTGCTTGTTGTCCATGAGGTTGTTTTGAGTAAGAAAGTCTAGGACTTGATTGAACACTACTTTCTCCAAAATCTTGGCCATGAATGGAAGCAGGGATACCGGTCGGTAGTTTTCAAGTAGCGTTTGATCCAGGTTGGGTTTCTTTAGCAGAGGGGTTACCCTAGCCTGCTTAAATGAAGTAGGGAATAGACCAGAGTCAAGAGATGTGTTAATTATGTGAGTCAGTGTTGGTATGACTGCAGGAGAAATGGCTTGCAGGAGATGAGAGGGAATGGGATCTAGCGGACAGGTGGTTGCATGGCTTGATAGCACGAGATTGGACACCACGAGATTTGACCTCTTGATTCTGATTGGCTCACAGACAAGCCATGATTTAAGTATATATATATATTTAGTATTTAAATATGCAAAATTAAATAATCATCTGCATAAATATGCATCAAATATCATTTAGCATGTTTATAATTTAGCATATTTATATACAGTATACAAATATGCTGAATAAATAATCAATGAATAAATGCGCAGATCAATATGTAAATAAAATTAATGTCAATATATAAATATGCACAATAAATTGATCATTGCATAAATATCCATATGACAATATAGAAGTATGAAATATGAACATATAAAGTGTAAAACAAAGTGTTTGTATTTTTGAGCAATATCACATGAGTAGCAGTGCAATATGGCTGTGTATCGGCACTGGGGGAGGCTTGCGTTGGCTCGAGACCTTAGTGTCCCATCAGTGACTATGTCTAGCCATATTGCACTGCTACGGGTATTGTTGCAATCTAAACAACTACATTCTTGCCTAAATATGCCTCAGAAGTACATTATGTTGTCCAACAGCTGCAATATTTGTCAAACTGTAGTCCTCTGCTTGCCACTTGTGTGGGCGGAGTAATAAACAAGTGCTGTACGAGTGCTGATATTACTTTACTATCTCACAGCTATTAGCCAATCATATTCGAGATCCAGATAGAACAGTTTTTTTATGTATGTATGTGTGTATGTATGTGTGTGTGTATGTATGTATGTATGTATGTGTGTATGTCACAACTGTAAAATCTGCATTTAATCAAAGAAACATTATGGAACCTTGGGTAATTAATCAGTGTGAAGAGTACTAAAGGTTAAAGTTCATAGATGTTCAATATGACCTCCTCCAGACACTCAAGTGACATCAACCCGATACTTGAACTTGTTCCACACTCTCTGTAGCATCTCGGGTGTAACCGTTTGGATAGCTGCAGTTATTCCTTCTTTTAGTTCCTCAATGTTAGCTGGTAGAGGTGGTCGAAACACCATATCTTTAAAGTATGCCCATGGAAAAAAAATCCCAGGGGGTGAGGTCAGGGCTTCTTGGAGGCCAGTGATGAAGTGCTCTGTCGCGACCTAATGAGCAACCAAATGAAACTTCAGAGCTTCCTTAAATCAAAGACAGAAAGAGCTTAGCTCTCCTTTTCTTCTTTGCAGAGTTCTCGATTTTCAAAGTTGTGGGATTCTTTTTGAATCATCCTGTATTGCTAAATAAATAAATAAATAAATATATATATATATATATATATATATATATATATATATATATACACATACATACATATATATACACATACATATATATACACATACATATATATACACATACATATATATACACATACATATATATGCTAAATAAATATATGTGCTAAATAAATTATTCTGCATAAATGTGTATAAAATATCAGTCTGTAAATATAAAGTCAATATGTCAATATTTAAATATGCACAATAAATTGATCTCCATAAATATCCTTATCACAATGTAGAAGTATGACATATGAACATTTGAATAGTAAAAAAAGCACAAGCCTATATTGTACAAAGGAAACTGCTAAATAATTTATTCACATATTAATATTTGCATAAGAGTTAGACTACTGTTAATATATAAACACATTTTTAAAATTTTTATTGCTACTGTATTTACTGTATGTATACTGTTGTAGAATATGTACATTTTTTGAATTGATTATTACATAGAAAGCATTTATATATATAGTACATATTCAAAATTTTATATATATATATATATATATATATATATATACACATACATACACACAAACATACACATACATACATACATGCATACATACATAGATATACATATTATATATACATATATATATATATATATATACATATATATATATATATATATATATATATATATATATATATATATATATATATATATATATATATACATATATATATATATATATATATATATATATATATATATATATATATATATATATATATATATATATATATATATATATTATATTTATATTATATTATACATAGATATATATATTATACATAGATATATATATTATACATAGATATTTCACATAGATATATTATACATAGATATTTCACATAGATATATTATACATAGATATTTCACATAGATATATTATACATAGATATTTTACATAGATATGTATTATACATAGATATTTTACATAGATATATATATATATTATACGTAGACATTTTTAAATATTTGCTTTTTAATGAGAACAAATATTTGCATACTTTTGTAGTTTGCATATTGTTTGATTTGTATTATTTATGCATTTACGTATTATGCATATTTATATATGTTTCCACATGATGAATTATTAGCTGTGTTTTGAGTAAATCACTGATCATGTTTTCTGTATTGTATTTGTTTCAGCATCTGTCCCGGGTGCATGTCGGGCCACCGGTCGAGGTCTGCAGCCCAGAGGAGTGAGAGTTCGGCAGGTGGCTGATTTTAAAGTGGACACCCGTAACGCTGGAAGTGGAGATCTGAAGGTCACTGTTAAAGGACCCAGTGAGTAAAATCTAATCTACATTATCAATGCAAACAATCAAATTCAGCACAATCAGACGTCAACACACCTCTTCTGCTTTACAAAACTCTCACCACTTCTTTTTTATTTATTTATTTTTTTAAGAAGCTTCCCGAGGTCTCATGTTCAAGCACTCTTTCATAATAAATCAATATTTGTTATTTATATGTTTATTACACTCATGTTGATTGAGTGTTTGGAGTGAGAGGGAAGGGTTTCCCAGACTCTGGTGCCCAGATGGCATCAACTACCCACATTAATTTCCATCAGCAGGTCAAACGTCTGCTCTACTGACTGAGATTAATGATCTGACCGGGTCACAGATGGTTCACTGACCTCCACTATAACTTTCGGGACACAGGTTTATCTCTCTGGAATTTACACTGGACCTAAAGGGGCTTTCAGAAAACGTCAACTTTATAATCTTCATATTCATACACTGGGAAGAAATGCTTCTGAAATCATTTCCACTTAAGATGCTTCAAGTAAATTTCACAAATAGTGAAAAAGAAACTCATCCAATTAAGTGTGCATTGCTAAAGCTGAAAGACTGAAAAAGTATTTTTATAGGTCTGTATGGAGAAAATGCTTGGGATTTGGGAATGACCCACCCTTTAATGGTTGTGTTGTTGTTTTGGAGTCTCACAATAGTTTTACACCCATCTAAGGACAAAAAAACACTTTGTTTTTCATAATATGAATTGGAGAATCAGCTCACAGCTTTTTCAGGGTTTAAAACATCTGATTATGGATCTGGTCACCCTGATTGGTTGGATGTACCAGTTTTGCTTCGATTAGTCAGATGGCCCTGTTCTTCTCAGATTGGTTGGAAAGCCCTCTTTTACTCTGATTGGTCGAATGGCCCAGTTCTTCTCCGATAATTCAGATGACTGTATTCCACTCTGATTGGTTGGATGACCTAGTTCTGCTATGATTGGTTGTATGACCCAGTTCTGCTCTGATTGGTCGAAGACTGTAAAAAATGCTGGGTTCCACACAATCCCTTCATCTCGTATCTCGTTTCAACGCAAATCAATTAAGTTAGCAATGTTTTTTTTATTTTAAGTGGATTGAACATAAAACAATCAACCTGTCCCTAAAAAACTTTAAAGAACTGTGTTGTTTCAGCTCATTTAAAATAATTAGTTTGAACAAGCAGCAAAGTACATATTTTTTTGGGTGAATAGGCCAGTTCTGCTCGAGATGGACATATTTTGCACCAATTAGTTGGTTGGAGCACCACGTTATACTCTGCTTGGTCAGATGACAGTGTTGTTCTCTGATTGGTTGGATGTTCTAGGTCTGATTGGTCGGATGATCTAGTTCTGCTTGCGATGGCCCTATTCTGCTCCAATTGTTTGGATGACCATCTTTCTACTCTGAATGGTCAGATGACCGCATTCTTCTATGATTGATCAGATGGCTGAGTTCTGCTCTGATTGGTCGCATGGCCCAGTTCTGCTCTTGTTGGTTGGATTGCCCAGTTCTTCTCTCATTTGTTGTATAGCTCAGTTCTGTGCTGATTGGTCTGATGGCACAGTTCTGCTCCGATAGGTTGAATGAGTGTTCTTATCTGATTGGTCGGATGATCATGTTTTACTATGATTGGTCTGATGCCCCAGTTCTGCTCTGATTGGTCGAATGGCCCAGTTCTGCTCCAATTGGTTGATGACCATGTTCTACTCTGATTGGTCTCAAGACTGTGTTCTTCTCGATTGGTCTGATGGCCTAGTTCTACTCTGATTGGTCGAATGGCCCTGTTCTGCTCCAATTGGTTGGAGGACCATGTTCTTCTCTGATTGGTCAGATGGTCATGTTTTTACTGCACTGATTGGTCGAATGGACCAGTTCTGCCCTGATTGTACAGAAGGTTCTATTCTGCTCCAGTTGGTTAGATGACCATGTTCTACTTTCGTTGGTCAGATGACAGTGCTCTTCTTAGAGTGGTTGGATAGCCCAGATTTTCTCTGATTGATTTGATGAACGCTTTCTGCTCTGATTGTTTGGATAGCCCAGTTCTGCTCCGATTGGTTCAATGACCATATTCTGCTCTGATTGGGGAGATGGCATGAGCTGCTTTGATTTATTGGAAAGCTCAGTTTTGCTTGGTTTGATGACCAGCACTGCACTGATTGGTTAGATGGCCCAGTTCTGCTCTGGCTGGTTGGATAGCCCAGTTTTGCTCCAGTTGTTTAAATGACCAGTTCTGCTCTGACTGGTCAGATGACCGTGTTCAGCTCTGATTGGTCCAGTCTGGTTCTGCTCTGATTGGTTGGATTTTTAAAGCATGTGTAAGACCAAATTCTCAGCATAATAGCTCACATGTAAATGCACTGAATCTAACAGTATAAAGGATGTTATTTACTCTAGAGTTTATTATTGTTTTTAGCTTTCACAGTGCAAAACCTGCATCTCAACATGTTGACACGCCAAACTCTTCAGCTCTCAGCTTTAACTATAGTTTTTGAGAGCTAAAGTAGACATTGTTCATGGACCATAGACTGGCACTCTGCAAATGCATCACTAATCTGCAAAGTTCGTGCAAGAAGTAAAGCTGATATTACTGACGACTCATGCCAGAAGTTTAAAATCACTTCTTTCTTGTGGGAAACAAAGCTCCATTCATCCTGGACTTTCTTCTTTGAAACATTGCAGACCTTTTACTTTCACAAACACACTACATGAAAGGTAATATGCTCCCCAAAAACATAATAGGAGCACTTTCTGAACCCTTTTATCCTTTAATGGATTGTGTGAAATTTGAAATGTTCCTCTCTTGCAGAAGGTCTGGAGGAGCCTGTGAAACAGAAGGACGCCTCAGATGGTGTTTACTCTTATGAATATTATCCACACGCTACTGGCAAATACAGCGTCTCCATCACCTGGGCTGGACAGCACATTCCCAAGAGGTGAGCTGCTATTTAAACAGTCCCTTCTCTGAAACTCAGAGCAAACAAAGGTCAGCATTAAAACTCAAGCTGATATAGTCTTTCCTTCTGTAGTTCATACACAGTTGAAGATCATTATTTACAATTTTAATTCTTTTCACATATATTTTCCTAGTATTACAACACATTTTTAAACATAATGGTTTAATAACTTTTGTCTTTGGCACAGAGATAGTACATACCTGTAATCCTTTACTAGTTATTTTACAAGACACTAGTGTTCAGCTTAAAGTGCAATTTAAAGGCTTAATTAGATTAATTAGGTAAGCCATTGAACCACAGCGGTTTGTGTTGTAGCCAATTGGGAAAACAAATTCTTAAGGAGCTAAAAATCATTGACCTTAGTTTTTAGTAGTTTTTGAATGAATGAATGAGTTAGTTAGTTAGTTAGTTTATTAATTTGTTTATTAATTAATAAAAAAAAAAAATATTTAGTTTATTTATTATCATCATCATCATTATTATTATTATTATTATGATCATCATTATCATTTTATTATTATTATTATTATTATTATTATTATCATTATTATGATCATTATTATTATTATTATTATTATTATTATTATTATTATTATGATCATCATCATCATTATTATTATTATTATTATTATCATTATTATTATTATTATTATTATTATTATTATTATTATTATTATTATTATCATTATTATGATCATCATTATTATTATTATTATTATTATTATTATTATTATGATCATCATCATCATTATTATTATTATTATTATTATCATTATTATTATTATTATTATTATTATTATCATTATTATTATTATGATCATCATCATCATCATCATCATCATCATCATTATTATTAATATTATTATTATTATTATCATCATCATCATCATCATTATTAATATTATTATTATTATCATCATCATCATCATTATTATTATTATGATCATCATCATCATCATCATCATCATCATCATTATTATTATTATTATTATTATTATTATTATTATTATTTAAATAAGATTTTCTCCAGAAGAAAAGTAATAATGTGAAAAATGTCGTCTGTGTTGCAAAAATAATTCTAATTTAACAGGATGTCTAATACGTTTCTATTAAGATTAATACGCTTCACATGCAGTCTTCAACAGTATGTGAAATGACCAATGTAGGCTGGACTTGATTTTGTGATGCGTATGAAATATCGATTGGGTGGTTGTGTTTTGCTATTGGTGGATTTCATGTGACAGGTCAGTCCCGCCGTCATGAGGGTAAACACCTATCAGTGAACAGGACAAAGAGAACAGAGGGCAGGTTAGTTTAAGGACATAATTGCGTATATAATAATATAAAGATAAATGATGCCATAATTATGGATAAATGTTTTTAAAATAAATACTACATATAAAATACTTAAATAAGAATTGTTCATTCACTCATTTTCCTTTCAGCTTAGTCCCTTTATTCGTCAGGGGTTGCCACAGCAGAATGAACTGCCAACTTATCCAGCATATTATTTACACAGTGGATGCCCTTCCAGCAACCCAGTACTGGGAAACATCCATACACACTCATTTACACTCATACACTACGGCCAATTTAGTTAATCAAATCCACCTAGAGCGCATGTGTTTGGACTGTGGGGGAAACCGGAGCACCCGGAGGAAACCCATGACTACATGGGGAGAACATGCAAACTCCACACAGAAATGCCAACTGACCCAGCCGGGACTCGAACCAGCGACCCTATTGACAGTGCTAACCACTGAGCCACCGTGTTGCCTAAGAATTGTTTATTTTGATGATTTTTTTTAAAGGTAGAGAAAAAAAAACAACAACAATAATTTGTTGTTAATCTACTTACCCTGAGGACAACTAGAACATTAAAGATTTCTACTTGGTGTTTGGTGTTTATGGAATATTGATGACAACAGATTAAGCTTAAACTATTTTCAAGAGTTCACACTTAGATATTGCTTGATATTAGCAGGTTTGGCATGCTGTCCCGGGAGAGAACCCTGAGCTCGGAGATAGTTGAGCCCAGGCTTCCTGCCTGGTCATTTAGCATGGAAGGGGGTCCAAGATCAGACAGGTCTCGAGAGGAAAAGGAGGAGTTGGGGTGGAAGGGAGGATTTTTCCAAAACGAGTAGGGTAAAATCAGTCTATTTACGGTAGGTTTGGATCAATCTGATTGGATCATTACTGATTACGGATGAGGGGCTAGCCGTGATCAATCATATCACGTGCTCCTCACGAAATTAGTTTGTAAAACTACATTTAATGTTTTACCGAAGAAAAAAAATCACCGACAGATGAAGTCAAAATTATTAGCCCTGATTTCCTTTCAAATATTTCTCACATGATGTTTAACAGATTCAGGAAATTTTCACAGTAATTCCTATAATATTTTTTCTTCTGGAGAAAGTCTGATTTGTTTTATTTCAGCTGGAATGAAAGCAGTTTTTAATAATAAAAAAGCTTAAGGTCAATATTATTAGCCCCCTTTAGCAATATTTTGTTTTGGATTGTCTACAGCAGTGTATCCCAACCCTGTTCCTGGAGGCACACCAACAGTTCATGCTTTGGATGTCTCCCTCATCTGACCCATTAACTTAAGGTTTTGGAGTCTCTTCTAATGCTCTGAGTTGTTTCAGGTGTGTTTGATTAGGGAGAGAATGAAAATGTGTACTGTTGGCGTGCCTTTAGGAACAGGGTTGGGAAACTCTGGTTTACAGAACAAACCACTGTACAGTGACTTGCCTGATTAACCTAGTTAAGCCTTTTAAATGTCACTTTAAGCTGTATAGAAGTGTCTAGTAAAAATATCTAGTCAAATATTATTTACTGTCATCATGGCAAAGATAAAATAAATCAGTTATTAGAAATGAGTTATTAAAACCATTGT